>NC_133818.1:9093411-9397473 GCF_043250625.1 Sebastes fasciatus | reverse complement strand
ATTAGTGGACACTATGCATTATATAGGCGTTCGTCATGCATTCACACACAAAAGCAAAAAGATCATGTGCTCGCTCAAACAACTTTTCTTTCGCACTAATCTTCTTGTTGCTGGTGGGCAGAGAGCAGCCTTGAAAAGTTTTCTGAAATCGATGAGTAGGCTGCTTAAGGACGTGAAGTGGACGGCTCAAAGAAAGAGCCTCCACTTAAGCATTGTTACTCTTTCTCTTTCTGTCTTCTCTCGCTGTTTCTGTCCGTGGCTTCTGGGACAAATGGTACCCTAACCCTTCGCCACCGTCAGGTAGGTTTGAACAGTCGCTACAGTCTTTCAGCAGATGCTTCATTGCGGGATTGTTCCGTTTGTGCAAGTTAAAAGGCAAAAATAAACTCTTATAATGTGGAGTAGGAGGTCGCCACACTGAAGGACATGTTGTCAGGAGGGATGCTGAAGTGGTCGGAAGATTGTGCTGAATGGCAACCGCTATTTGCTTCCATTGTGTTCTATGAGGGTGTATGGATTTAAAAATCTATTTGTAACCTTCGGAGTGGAACTTGATTTAAAGAAGAGGAGAACAAAAGGAAGAGACTGTGTGAGAGAAGCTGCACACAGACAGAGGTCACATGATCCTGTTCCAGTTCTGATAATCCACACGTTTAAACGGTTCGACAAGCGACGGAACTGAAATTTCTATCGGCCACAATATCTTGCTCCGGCAAACAGAAGCTGTGGTGCTGCCGCTTAGCACGGGGATAATGATCAGATTAAAAGCTTTGACTGGTGAGACTTGGACTAATGCCAGGTGATGGGAGCAATTTGCCGCCCAATCAACGGCGAACGAAGGAGGGAGAGGTGCGCCATTGGCTGCCGACGCCAGCAGGGAGGGGTTACGGGGGCGAGGGGAGACGGTTGGAATCATCCCAACCCCAAAAAGCAGCTGGTGATTCAACAGTTCCTATTGTCAGATTCCATTACATCCCCTCTCTTTGCCTCCATTACTCTGTCCGTCTCTCCTATTCCCCTTCTAATCAAGTTCTTTCCCCCGTCTTCCTCACTTTCACTCAAAAAAATACATGGTCAGCAGAAGGCCTAGAAGAGTATTTCTGTTTGGGCTCCATGCACACTCTCATCATATCCAACGCAGCACTCAAACGTAGAAAAAGACAAGAGTAAGATCAGAAATAAAGAGCAGGAAGTGAGGATGAAAAACAAGCAAGCAGAGACTGAGGAGATGTCTTTGTCAGTGGGAGAAAGACATGAGTGGGCCGGCGCGCTAATCATCGATCGGATGATTAAGGCAGATGAGGAGGGCTTTTTCCCCCAGTGAAGGATCTGATTGTTGGTCTCATCCCGCCTGGTGTCCAGGGAGCACGCCGGCGGCAGCGGCTCAGGATCAATACACTCAATCACGGCTGAGAGGGGCAGCGTCAGTCACGCTGTGCCAGACTATTAGAAGCAAGTAGGCAGACAGTGAATAACTCCATGCTTCTCTGGTCCCACCTCACACCACAGGGGGGGGGAAGCGATGAACTTGCTGGCTGGAATGTGTGTGTGTGCGAGTGCATGTGTGCCTGTGGATAAGTGTGTGCACTTGTCACACCTGCTTCCGGTTTAGTTAAAGGGGCTATAGCCAAGCCCCTAGGAAGAGCGCCGGTCATTAATGCCAATTATTGTAGTGGCCAAACGGTGGTACTACAACTTTTCTGTCTGTCACGTGATGCCATTGAACCCAAAATACTTTTTCCCATAGACTTACATCGGCAAAGAGACGTCTGTAATTCAGCGGAGTTTGAGGTGAATCAACTTCCCAGTATGAACACTTGAAAAGCCCTTATTTAAATCATGAGGTCTTAAAAGTTGTAAAATGCACTAATAGACAAATTATTTCCCTTCCTCCGCACTCGGAAGTCGAGCCATTTTGGCATCATGTGCCACCGAGCAATTTTCATAGGAATGAACAGTGCCCCGCCTCCAACGCTGTATCCATTTCTCTTAATACATCCATGGCTAAAGCGCCTATTTGGCGGCCATTTTGAAAAATGGCTGCCAGGGCCCAAATTTGCAGCGCCCCCATATCTATATCTTTTCATAACATATACACCTACATCTGTGCCACATTTTGTTGCTTTTATCGCAAAATGCACAATTGGACCAATTGCAGGAAAAGTAGCGTAGCTCCTTTAAAGATAAGAATTGGAGATCTTGAGAAACTAGCAAGAGTACATTTTTAAAAATGATCCAACAAGATATTGATAGTAGAAATTGAGTTTATTTTGAAAGCTTTCAGAGGCCCAGATATACGAGCGCACAGTTATTATGATATATTGTCAGAATGGACATAATTATGAGAATGTGTAAAGGTTAAAAAAATACCATAAAGTCCTTTTTAAAGAAAAGGACATCCTGTAAACAGCACAAATGCTTCAACTGTGAGGCACATACCAACTTTAAATCAACACTTCTACTGGTATTTTTTACTCATATGCGGCGTAAGGATGCCAGAAGAAAAACACAACTTTTTGGACCATTGTGTGAAGAAACCTATTTTATCAAAAAAAAATTTATACTTCAGCTTCACCTCGTCCTTGTAAGACAAAAGGTAAATATTCCAGCGCTTCACCAGTTTCACTGACTTTGGAAATAAACAGCGGTGATAACCATTTCTTTTACCGTGTCCTTCGCCTTTTCACAATACTCCCTTTAGATTTGTCAAGTCCCAACACTTCAAAATATCACATTGAAAATATTTTTTCCTTCTTTTCAGAAAAACAAAAAAGGAATAACAATTCAGCGTGAGCTTTGCCGCTCTGACGCGATGTCAGACAACCATGTGTGCACATCTTCATCTTGAAAACCTTGTGCGCTGACAGAAAAACCCCTCCTTCCCCTATAGACGACATCATCCTATGTGGCGGGTGCAACAATCGTTAGCGGCGTAAGAAAGGAGGAGAGGGGAGGACGGCACTTCTCAGACAGCTGTGTCCCTGACAGACAATGGATGGCCCGGGTCCATCTGGATGCAGCAGCCCTGGACCAACATGATGTATACATCTTCACCAGCCAATGGGTGCCATCAATCCCTCCTTCACCATGGTGACCGGAGGTGACAGCTAAGCCGAGGACCACAGCCTCTATCTGTCTTTATCTTTCTATTAGGCATGTAGACAAATACATTATTCGGATATTAAGCTCTGGACACATCCACATTTTTTGCAGGAATGTTTGTTTTTTGTATGTATGTTGCTTTTAAAAAATGCAATATTGTGGCTCATTGTTTTTCCGTGATAACGTTGATTTTTCTGAGCTTTCGCACCACGAATAAAGGCAGCAACCAATCACTTTGTGCGGGACAGACATATTTAAGACGCACACTGTAGTGTACAACAACACAAAACCAAGACCTTTCAATCTTGACTAAGGCAGCGCATACCAGATCCACTGGTTCTGTTCTTATATTTCACAATAAAAGCCCTAGACATAGAATATTTGCAGGCAAGTATTGCACATTTTTGAGACATTTATTCGTCCTTTTATGCAAGGTTGATTCTTTGGAGCTTTCGCATTGTGACCCTTTCAACTTTGACAACGGCAGCGCATACCAGATCCACTCCTTACGTTCTTAGCTTTCACAATAAAAGCCCTAGACATATACACTGCATAGCTGTTTACCAGAAGCAAATTCACTTAGAGCTTTTCGCTAAAAGGAAACTATAATAATAGCTTACAGTCGTTTAGGCTATACAACAATTGACCGAGTATTCCGCATTTCGCACTCCCCCGGAGTGTAAAAGCCTTTAAACTTTCTTTTTCTTCTTAAAAGGTGGCTGTGAACATACATCTGCTGAGGCCTCTGGACACATCATCAGTGATGTTCCTGGAATCGTCGGGTGTTTCGGGTCTTTCGACATCATACACCGTCCTACAGGTAACCCAGCTGGGGCTGATCGGACCCCAGCTTGTGTCCAGATAGCTAGGACGACCTCTCTGACTTCCTTCAGCTGCAGCTCCAACAGGTCAAACTGCACTTCCGGTTCAGGGGGGGTCTATTAGGATGTTGCACTCTCCCAACTCCTACTCTCTTTCCGGGTCGCTGTATGTCTGTATGCCACTCAGCTGGACGGAGGACCCTGATCTTCTTCCGTAGGATGCACATCAGCTGGGCCAAGCCAACGCGTTCCTCCTGCCTCCTTGTACTGGGACTCCAGTACTCTCATCTCCTTAGGGGATAGTCTTAATACATTCAGAAAAGTAAAGAATAAAGGAATAATGTTTCCTGCAAAAACTCAAAAGAGCAATGAAAATTCACTTTAATTATTAATAAAAAATAATTTTATAAAGTATCCGTATAAAGTGTCCATTAGCGCCAGTCCAATACATTTTTTTTTATTTTTATTTTTAAACATCACATTCCCAGAGCTCCATACAGTCTGCTCTGGTCTGGCAGATCTTCCAGAAGTGGGTGGTATTTTCTGTAGATGTAGGCGTTATACTATATTTTTGCGAAAATAAACAGATATTGATTGTAGCCATCCATCCATCCATACATGCTCCCATCTATTCACATGGAGTTTTTGAACTCAATATTATCCTTTTAGCAGGCCCTGCTTTTGAGTTGAGTGTTTGCAGCATTCCTCTCTAATCTCCATCTTTAAAAAAAAAAAAAAAAATAACAGGCAACCTTGTCAGCCGAGCAGTGGAGATGCAAAGAGGAATTGGAGGAACGGCCTTGCTACAGGACCATTCTGAATATGTTAACAGCGCCGCTTCCCTTGAACTGTCACAACTTGAAAATCCACCGTGTTAAGAGCTTCACATGCAGGCAGCCATGAATATCTGCCGTGTCCATAGACTTGGCCACAGAGGCCCTTAAAAAGCACTTGTTGTAATACATGACCAATTTCCCCGCAGCGAGTGCAGGGGAGTATTAACATCTCCTCAGCCTGGTTCGGTTTTAATGTGATGGAGATGTTATTAGAGCCATCACAGGCCCAAATGAATGGCCGGTGGAAGCGCCACAGCGGGAGAGAGAGGGGGGAACACATCGACCTTCGCCTTACCAAGGACAAGGACACTTGTGCTCGTAAAAAGGGGTGGTCCAATTGTTCACACCAGCCATGGCTGCTGAACCAAGCCTTGGAGTCAGGCTTACATGTTCATATTACACTCACTTAGTCAGCTCGTATTTCAAAATGTTTTTGATTCGTGAGTTTAAGATGCCACTGACTAAATAAGCTTTATTTTCCATTGCTCAATCCAGTATTTCTTTCTTATATAAATACATCCAATTCAGTGTATAAATTATTAATCATAAGAGCAGCTGAATTGAATACGTTTCTAATCATTTATAAGATTGTAAATTATGAATGGTAGGCCTATGAAATCATTTCGTTATATATGTTCCCGAAATGGTTATTAATATGTATGTGAAATTGACTGTGATTTACTTCACACTTCAACTTGTGTAATAAAAAAAAAAAGATTTTAATATCTCTGCAATCCATTTGATTAATTTTTTGCCGTCCCGCATTTGTTAAGCAATTCTCCGCGTGACAAGAGGTGCTCTCGTCTTTGAACAGTTATCCTGTCTCCCCGCTCCTTTGAAGTATAATTATTTCACTTTAATTAGAAGCGAATCATGCTTAGTAAACACAAAAACACGGTCTCTTCAGATTAATAGGCCGGGGTAATGCGTTAGGCACGAGGAGTTGCTTTGAATGGGCTTTGGCTGCGCTCCAATTCGGGCATGATTCTCATTGTGCTGCGGCTCCCAGCCTTGACGGACTGACCAGTGACTAGCAGTAGCAGAGGGGGAGAGTGAAGAAACAGGCCCGTGTCCAACACTGAATTCTCCTATTGTTTCGACACAAAACATGCTGTTCTTTGTTGTCTGCTATTAATAATACATTGGCCACAATCTGTAAGTCAAATACAGCATCAGGCAAACTGAGTGTTACATAACTTATCAGCATGTCGCAAGACTTTTGTGTTATACAGACTTTAAGATTTTTGATTAAACAGCCCATTCCCAAGTAAGGTGTATGAATGACAGGATAATGTGCGATAAGAACACCTTTCTTGCATTTGTTATTTGTACACCATCTAGTCTGTACTGACCGCAATGTAAATGCCTCCGAGTAAATCAGCCTGGTCTCACGGGAAGACATATAAATACCACGACAATCAAAGACATTCCGCATGTCATGAGTACGCATTTTAGCCTGTTCGCATGTAATTTGTACGCCGCCACGCAAATGTCTGCAGTTAGCTTCAGGCAAGCAAACCACTTAGTTAGGGTATGGTTGGGCTTAAAAAAAACAACTACGGAAAACACGCCACAAACGTCAATAAAAAAACGTGACAAACGTTACTAACGTAACTTAAAAAACAAAACAAAACACCAGTCAACAACGGTCCCAAACACGGGTCTCCTGGTTGAATGTCCTGTGTTTGTTGGGGAGGTGGATAGGTCCAACAAACACTGGACTTTTAACCAGGAACCCGGTGTTCGAGACCGTTTGTTGGCCGATGTTTTGTTTTGTAAGTTACATTAGTGACGTTTGTCACATGACGATTGTCAAAATTTTTTGTTGACGTTTGTGACGTTTTTTCCGTTGTTGTTTCTGTATGTGTTTTACTTTGTTTACATACTTATTTTAAGCCCAACCATGACGATTTCCTGGCTGTTGTCAAAGAAAAACACCAGAGTTTTGTCCCTTTATTTGTGCTTCTATACTCTTGGACAGCGTGCAGCACACCATTATTCCGAAAACCCAACAGTCTGGGGGAAAGAAAAATTGGACTCCAGCACTTTTGGTGCCCTAGGCGAAATTTGGACTTGGAGCCCCCCTTCTAGGGTTAGGGCTTAACCCCCCAGAACCCTAAACCTAGCCATGTAAACCGCAGCACACATCAGACATTACAATGGTTTTAAGACAAAAGTTAAGATTTTTATTTTCATGAATAACTTTATTTATATTATAAGAAATAAACAATTGATCCCTGATACTGTTGGCTAAAAAGTTACTTGTCAGTTTATTTACAATGTAAATTGTAAATTTAGGTAACAACATATTTGTTACCTCAATGCAGAAAATGAGGAAGGGCACCTACCTCTTTAATTTTCTATTTATTATTTTTCTTCTAAAGGGCGACCATCGCCCCCCAAAAAGTGGCGACCGCCTATGTGGCCTATGTCTTAAGCCAGCCCTGGGTTTCGGAATATTGTGCTGTCAGTCCCCAAAACAGCTAGCCTGGCTTTGTCCAAAGATAAAAAAAATATGATTGTTTTTACACTTCTTTCGTACTGATTAAAGTGGAACTATGCCCATTTTCAAAATTCCTACATATTATCCTATGGTCTAAGACAGTCCAACAAACACTGGACTTTTAACCAGGAGACCGTTGTTGACCGGTGTATTGTTTTTTAAGTTACGTTAATGAAGTTTGTCACATGTTTTTTATTGACATTTGTGACGTGTTTTCCGTACTCGTTTTACTTCGTTTACGTACTTATTTAAAGCCCAACCATGATGTTTTCCCTTAGTTAGTGGTTTTCTTGCCTGAACCTAAGTTAGTGGTTTTCTTGCCTGAACCTAACTGACGTCGACCGGGTTGGATCAAAGTTGCGTGCTGACTTCAGCAAATGAATTGTACTGTTTTATATGCAGCCTTCACACATTCAAATTGAAATACAGAATAGGCCTTTAGTGCAATCGGGTGCGATTGCTCAACATACTTTAAAAGAAGAAAAAAGCGATGCAGGCTTTGTAGTTCAAATCAGCTGAGCAAAACATCCCTTTCGTCATACAATTTACTGAATCAAAACTATTTCATATCAAACAATCTTTAGATGAATTCAGATTACACGAAATCTAACAACCTTTCCTTAACACATTTAATTATGCTATCAAACTGAAAAGATAAAATGCTCTAATATTTACTTGCCAGTTTCAGCAGCTATGCGGAGGGAGGGAGTGGAGGGGGGGGGGGTGTCGCTCTCCCAGCAACTAATTACTTAAGCAGTTGTCAAAGGTTTGAAGCTCGCTCTTGAATTCCAATGAACACTGTCCATGGACAGAGGTGGTTTTGCATATATTATGAATATTTCAGCTTCTCCCAGTAACCTTGGTGTCGTTTGGCAGATAGGGGCTGGCAGAGAGCCATTTAAAAGCTTCTCTGTTGCAGAAGGGAGGAGACAGGGTATTAAGCTTTATCTATACTTGACATTTCCAAGCATTTGTAATTAATTCATATAGAAAATCATTCCCCCCTTTCTCTAAATGACTGGCCGCGAACGGTCCAAAAGGTAACGGCTATTGTTCCCGTGAACTGAACACCGGAAAGTGGTCAAAATTGCATATTTAAAAAAAACAAACATAAAATCATACACTTTTTAAAGATTCTTCCAAACATATAAACGTCTCTGTTTACGCGCGCTCTTCAAGATTCGAGGTACGAGCTCAAACGCAGCCAGGCGTTGAATACAATCACAGAGTGTGAATAAAGATGCATGTGTAAATGTTAAGGAATGCAAAAGCGCAGCCAGATGGACAAAACTATAGTCTATGTCTGCATGTCACAACTCCTGGCAGGGAGCCAGAGACACAGGTGTGTGTGTATGTGTGAAACCTCATATCCATTTGGTAAAGAAAAAACACAAGAAGTGAAATCTTTGATATAAAAAGTTTTTTTATTGATGTACAACACTCCCAAAATTGTAAAAACTCTATACACCCACGGCATATTGTATATGGACATTGTGTGTTTCCATTCTGCCCTTCCTCCCCTGCTTCACTGAAAGAGATGAATATATTTCTATACTTCTTTCTGTTTGGGTTGTTTAACTGAAAAGGCTTGCATGAAACACTTCAGATTGCCTGAACAAATTGGCCTTGCAAGGAATATTTCTGCAGTTCTTGTCCTCCAGTGATGGCCACCAGCAACTACTTGCATCAGCCTTGAAATGATAATAGCAGCCATCTGGAAAGGTATGTATTTACTGTTCCATTGTAACGTCTTTATAGTATACAGCGATAAGTTGTTATATAGATGCACATGTTGTCTATTCCAACAGCTCATTCGCACGAAAAGGTCTTTGAATGCCACGATAATGCACAAGACGTTTAGCGTCTATTAAGAACATTGCTTTTGGCATGTCATTTGTTCGCCATGTAGTCTGTACTGACTGCAATGTAAACACTCAGTGTAAATGTACTACGCTCAGAGCAAATGATGTAGACTAAAAATCGAGCAGGTAGGTTTTGATGGATGGGTCCAACAAACACAGGACTTTTAGACCATTGTTTTGTTTTCTAAGTTACGTTTGTGACATGTTTTCCGTACTTATGTTATGTTGTTTCCGCCCGTATTTTACTTAGTTTACGTACTTATTTTAAGCCCAACCATGATGTTTTTCCTAAACCTAACTAAGTGGTTTTGTTGCGTAAACCTAAGTGAGGTGTGGACGTTACAATAGTTTTGTTGCGTCGTGTACAAATTACCTGCAAAAAGTCTAAAATGCATCCTCATGACACGCGGAATGTCCGTGTTGGCAGGAAATGTAACCGGTTAGCTTGGTTGTAAAATAAAAAATTCTAAATCAATGCAGCAGAACCAGAGATAGTTGTCTTTTTCAGTCCACACATTCTTCTTCCTTGTCAAAACCTGGCAACTTACAAACGTAACTTAAATTACAACAGAAATGCACTTATTTTAACCCGACCTGATGTTTACCAAACCTAACCAAGTTCTTTTGTTTCAATTCACAACGTTAACCACGTGTTTGAAACTGCGACCATAAATCGGGAGATTATACGTATAACTATACGTTATACGATTATACGTAGAGTTGGAACATTTAACAGACTTCTCTGGAGACACTCGGCTTTATACAACTTTAGAAGAATAGAGTTCCAACTAGTTTGCCTTTGCTCTTACTTCAGAATTTGTTCCTATTAATTGTCAATCATCTATGAACATAACATTTGTTTGATGCTTCAGCAGGGGTGCTGGGCTGAACATGAATTTTTCCCATCCCACCTACACTGCAATTTCAAAATTGCAGAAGTAATATCAAAAAGAGAGAATCAGTAAATAACTCTGTATTGAGTAAATGAAAGGTCGCACAGTAAAGGTATTTACTTTTTCAAAATACTCTTGCTTTGGTGATTCAATAAATACCATATCCTCAGTTCTCCCTGATGGAGGGTTAGCTCTTCAGTAGTTCAGCCTCTTTTCTTGGAGGTGATGTCAATCCACTGAGATGACTACGCGAGTGTAAAGGCTTCAATCTGCGGCTGTGTGTGCCTCATCTAAAGCTGAAACCCATCCACACCATTGTGTCCATTTTCTAAAAGAGTGAGGGAGTTAGAGCAGCGTGGGGGTAGTGAATGTTTGTGTGTGCGTGGGGAGAGTGTGCCTGTCCAAGAGGTTGCCAACTGGCATTAGGGGAATGTGAATCAGTGAGGGACCACCGCGGTGGTATCCAGTGGTGTTGTGAGTGTGTCCCCCCTCGACGCACACACATACACCCCCCATCCTCCACCCTTGTGTTCTCTTTCACAACCCTCCCCTCCCCACCCCAATCCTTGTCCCTTGTTTCTGCCTCCAGCTTTAGCACTTCCTAGTTTAGTTCTGCCTGAGCGCCGAGCTGCTCTCTCTCCAATTTAGTGAGTGGCAGGGAAGATGCAGACTGACACCGCACTGATTCAGTGGAGTGTGTGGGGATGTGTGAGCCATTATGTGCGGGTTAATGGAAGGGGGAACAGACTGCAAAGAGTGAGAGACGGGGAAAAATTAGGACGTAAATAAGGTTTAAGTGGGTATATGTGTCAACACAGTCTCACGGCAGTTCCTGATATAGTCGTGAATTTTAATCTATTTGATTTCTGTACATATAAATGAATTTCACTTACGTACAGCACGACGTATTATCGATTGCTTACAAATGTTCCGCAACACATGATACGTGTCAATTTCTGCTCGAGTCTTTTCAAAATAAAACTACTTAGGATTAGGGAAAAATCGACTTTGTTAGGATTAGGCAAGAATACAATTTAGTTAGGTTTAGGAAAATATTGTGATTTGGGTTCAAATAAAACAGAAAGTGGCATAACTTAAGTACGGAGGTTACGTGACAAAAACTACGTTGTTAGGTTTAAGAAAAGATTGTGGTTTGGGTTAAAATAACACCGGAAGTGCCGTAACTTAAGTACAGAAATTGTTACGAATAAATCAACTTTGAGCAGGACTTTTAACAACGTGTTTTTCGTGCGTTTTCTTACAAATGCCCAGCAACACGTAAAGCACAATGTCTGCTCCAGTCTTTTCAAAATAAAACTACTTAGTTAGGTTTAGGAGAAGATCACGGTTTGGGTTAAATAAAAGTACGGAAGTTACGTGACCAAAATTGCTTAGTTAGCTTTAGGAAGAGATCGTCTTGGTTAGGCTTAGCCAACAAAACTACTTAATTAGGTTTAGGAAAAGATCGCAGTTTGGCTTAAAATAACTCCGGAAGTGTCCTAACTTAGGTACGGAAGGTACGTGACAAATAAATCAACATTGACTTCTGGTTTCACATGGGACATGAATACCGGTCTCCTGGGAGAAAGTCTGGTGTTTTATTGCTTTATTGTTTTATTAATTCCCAGTTCATAAATATGTGGATTACATCAGAATTGATTTTGTGTTGACCATTACAAAAAAAATGGTAAATTTGTGTCTATGTACACGAATCAATACATTAAATTTCACAACTACTGTATTTCACGAACTGTTGTGTGACTGGGCTGGTGTCTAAGGAAGAAAAAGGGCACATCAGCAGCTGAACAATATCTTGATTTCACCTCTATAATCTTTCTAAAATTATCCGCAATTGTTGCCACATGACCTGCGTGTGTCTTTCCCAATTAATAACCCATTCAGAAAAGAAGACAAAAAGAGGCTTTAAAAAAAAGGATCAAACCATATCTTTTATCAGCTGCGATGCCATATCTCTAAATCCTCTTTTCATAGTGAAGACTGGTGTTTGCACAAGGGCTGCTTCCATGTGAAGCCTGTATGTGTAGAAAGCTATAGCGCTCTATGAGAAGGCCAGCGCTCAGTCTTCAGGGTGCCATCCTGTGGCAACATCAGAAGAAATGTCAAAGATTTTGAAGGCTTGGTTAAATACAACTGGATTTCTTTGCCTTAAACCTTCAATGACATTTTTGGCTGTCGGAAAGGTCAGCGTGCAGCTCCTGTGAAATGCTAGCTCTTTTGGGGTGAACTTCAATACAGGATAATAAATCCCTCTCTCTATTTTTCCCTCCATACTCCCAGCCCTGGCCTTGCCACAATAGCCCGTCAACAAGTAAAACATACACGGCTTGATGGATATTTCCGTGCGTTCTGTGTGATAAATCTCTTCGTCCTTAAGCAGTTTTTGCTGAACTCCACCACACAACTAACTGAGATATTAATGTCTGCAAAGTCATTGAAAATAATAGCCATTTTTTAAAAGGAATTGCGTTTACCTTCAGAATAAATAATTGAAGGTAAGTGCAGTGTTTATTCACTTCATTGGTTATGAAACAAGCTTGAGCTGTGCCAAAAAAAAAATCTGCAAATACGTGTTTTTAAGTTAATTTACAGGTGAATTCCCCAAGGATTTGAGCATTAACATTTCACCCCAATTTACAGTTTGGGATCCTTTTAATAATTGTAATAAAGAATGTGTCAGAATTGACTGGAGGCTCAGGGCAGGCTCCTTTTTTTAAGCTCATTCGATAAAATCATCAGGCTAATGTATATGAAAAGATGTTATGTTAGTGAAAACCTCAACTTTTTGTCCTTGTCCTTTGACAAAAAAACTTCTCAACAAAAGGTACAGCTTGTTTCCGAAGCTTTCAACCACATCTCTGCTTCCTCTGCAGATGAGTTGCTCAGTTGTTATGGAGATGGTTAAGAACCCTACAACCAATACAGTCCAATGTTGGACATTAACGGCATGTGGCAGTAACGTTTTGAATTCATTTACAGTACCTACTGAGTAATGCAAGATATTACAATTTGAAATTCAGTCATAATAACTAATCCCTTTAACGCTCCGTTACTTTAACATTTTTCCGGAGTCTGGATGTGAGCAAAGGCGACTAGCGTCCAAAAGACGGGGAATACGGTCCTCTAACCCCAAATTGTCTTATTTTGACAACTTTGCCTTTGTGCCTTCTCAGCTAGATCGCTTAACGTTAGCAAGCTGGTGTAACGTACATAAACCAGACATCCCGGTTTGTCCAGAAATTGTCTCGGTTCGTCCAGGATTGTCCCAGTTTGTCCAGGATTGTCCCGGTTTCAAGCTGGGTGTCCCGAGTCCCACCAAATATCTTTAAAACACTCAAATGTCCCGGTTTTCAACAGTTACTACCAAATAGTCTCAGTTTTCACTACAATTAAAATAATAACTTCATACGTGCATATGAGCGCATATGTGCGGTACACTCAGTTAATCCTGCCAAAATGTAATTAATGTAACAATTAAATAATGTAACATGTGGATGTGGAGTTTTGGCCTTTTTGGAAAGTAACTTGGAGGGAGCTGAGCTGGGTAATGGAAAGTAATGTAACTAATTACTCTTTCTAATTATCTAGTAATTAGTCATTAGCTTACTTTTCAGGCTAATTGGTTACATTTTTCAAGTAACTTGCCCCACACTGCTGTTGGATGGCCAAAATCCCATATGTGATAGCAACTAAACCATTTCCATTACAACTGAGCAAACATCAACTGAGGAAGGCCATGAGATGTGGTTGAAAGCTTCAAAAACAACAAGTAAATTGGACCTTGTGTTGAGAATACTAATAGGAAAACTAGTGTAACTGGGGGTAAAAATAAGCCTACTGTATTGCAGCGCAAGAGGAAATCTAACTTATTTATCTTCCACTTCTGCGTGAATAAACATATTATCGGTGAAAGAGCAGCATCATGGTGCTTTCTGCAAAGATGTAATTAAAATATTGATCACATGGCCAGGTATTGGTTTACAGTCACTTTTCATTAGTTGCAGTTGTTTTCACTGCTGTGACTGCAGTCCCTGAGTCACTTACACTGAAAAAGAACATTACCACAGTATTGTAAACAGTCAGTACAGGGCAACGAAGGTAGAAGCAGGGTATTACATTGAAACATGATTATAACAGTGCTTAAGGATGTCTCATTTTTGTGCAAATTAACCAACATATTTTCATACAACGGTTCGTATGATATCTTATAAAAAGTTATTCTTATTTTTTGTGCATTTTTCTACGAATGTCCAGTGTCAATTTCCACCCCAGCCTTTTCAAAATAAATTACCGTCTTCACAAGAAAACACATAGGTTAGGTTAAGGCAACAAAACTACTTAGTTAGGTTTAGGAAACAAAACTTCATACTTAGGTTTAGGAAAAGGTTGTGGTTAAGTTTTGCCACACTGAAAGTGGTTAGGCCACACCCAAAATGCATTTCTCAAATTCTGGTTTGCCATGTGACACGAACATCGGTCTCCTGGGCAATAGTCTGGTGTTGTTTCAAAACTACTTTGTTAGGTTTAGGCAACAAAACTTCAAACTTAGGTTTAGGAAAAGATCGTGGTTAAGTTGCGCCACCCCGGAAGTGCATAACTTAAGTTTTAGTTTCCAACGGGACACGAACACCAGTCTCCTGGCCGAAAGTCCGGTGTTTTTTCTAAACTACTTAGTTTCGTTTATGCAACAAAACTTCATACTTATGTTTAGGAAAAGATTGTGGTTAAGTTACACCACACCGGAAGTGGTTACGCCACGCTGGAAGTGCGTAACTTAAGTTTTAGTTTCCAACGGGACATGAACACCGGTCTCCTGGGCGGAAGTCTGGTGTTTATACAAAACTTCATACTTAGGTTTAGGAAAAGATTGTGGTTAAGTGACGCCTCGCCGGAAGTGTGTTACTCAAATTCTGGTTTCTCACAGGACACGAACATCGGTCTCCTGGGCGAAAGGCCGGTGTCTTTTGACCCACCCATCCACCCCGCCCTCCTCCTTACGTGGCGTTCTTTATACTTCCTGTTTCAAAATTACGTGGATATGGGATATATACGAATTACCGTGCATGTCCTTTCCGTAAGTATAGTTACAAACAGTGTATGAGAACAGCCTGAATTAACAAATGTGCCACAGATATAAGTAATCAAGCTACAACTTCAGTCATACAGGCTAATATGTTGTAGTTCAACTGTCCAGCTGTAATTTTACCCCTGGCTTTACCAGAGGATGTTGCACTCCACCATCCACAGTGATGCACAATTACTCCTTCAATACGATGCCACACAAAGACGATTTGGAGAGATGGAGAATCTGATGAAAAGCATTGAACAGGAATTAAATCATGTTTTCCACACCATAGGTTCAGAAAATGGTGCTTGAGACACTGGAGAGCCCAGCGGCGGATTCCAATCTGTGGGCTGAAATTGGAAATGAACAGCGGTGCCGTCTCCATTCTGACAGCCTCGTGTCAATAAAAGTCAGTTTCCCTCCATTGCTTCTCATCGCTGACCACAAAGGGACTTTTGTCAGCTACAGAGCGCCGGCCGGTCGGCTAATATTGTGCTAACGTGCCGCAAATGGTGATTGCGTTTACAACCAGTACGTTTTTAACGATTAATCTGAACATACATGTCGACAGCGAGCGTCAGAAAGAGGAAAACAACGTCTTTAAAAGCTCCACCTGTGCCCGTAAGTGCCATATTATACAGCAGTGAATTGGTCGTTTTCTGCAGTCAGAGTGAACAGCACTCGCCAGCTCCCTGTGCGGAGGAGATCATATAATGTGATTTATGGTTCTGGAGTGAATTATGGAAACACTGACCTTCCCTTTACATCCCATCAAACAGATAACTGGCCAGTAAGTTGCTGTTATGATAGGAGGAGGGGGAAGAACACTGTCACGCCTGTTTACATGTTCTGATGTAGGCGAATGGCAAATAGGACAAGATTCATATCGGACGCCGCCTCTGATATATGAATAGGAGTCAAAAATTTGGCTGTGGTGAGTGTTTTTTTATCGTGCCCAAACATTTGCAGTGATGCTACCAGCTCTGGCCTTGGTCTTACTAAATGCCATTAAAGGTGGTATCTCACATTTTTCTTTTCCAACAGAATGCCATGACAATACCAACTCTGACATTTTATTTTCAAAACAAAACATATTTTTCTTACATAATTAACATACAGTATGCCATGAAAACAAGTTGTAAGTGAAGATGTTAGGGACTGTATAAAAATTATTGGGGGGGGGTCAAAAAGTAGGAAACGTTATGCATCATTTTCTTATATAATTAACAAATTTCTTGGAAACAAGTGGTAAGTGAAGATGTAAGGGACTGTATAAAAATTATTAGGTGGTCAAAAAAGAGGAAAATTTATAGATGTTTTTTCTTATATAATTAACAAATACTATGAAGTTGTAAGTGTAGATGTAAGGGACTGTATATAAATTATTTGTGGGTCAAAAAAGAGGAAAAGTTATGTATATTTGTCTTATATAATTAACAAATCCCTTGAAAACAAGTTGTAAGTAAAGATGTAAGGGACTGTATTCAAATTATTAGGGGGTCAAAAAAAGAGGGAAAGTTATGTACTGTATGTTTTTACTTTTGTTTAAGTCAGTCTGAAATGTTTGAAGGTCTTTAAAGGGTCTTCATTTTTATCTCACCCCAGATTTATATTTTATTTTACCATTCCCTGAAGTGGTAACAAGTTTAAATTTATGCCTTTGAATAATTTGGCTGTGGTGAGTGTTTTTTATCGTCCACCGACATTTGCAGCGATGCTACCAGCTCTGGCCTTGGTCTTACAAAATGCCATTAAAGGTGGTATCTCACATTTTTCTTTTCCAACAGAATGTCATGACAATACCATCTCTGAGATTTTATTTTTATTTTGAAAAAAAACCCTTCATATCCCCCCACCTTTGTTTGCACTTTCAATTTGCATATCAAAGAAATCCCATCGGGACCTGCTTTGCATATTTACATCTGATTAGTAACTTTAAATGAACATGTCAAAAATGGTCGAGTTTTCTTTTTTGAATGTGCGAGGACTACCTAGCTTGTATAATTAGTGCCAGCACATGTAACATAGCCAAAAAACAAAACAAGCTGATTTCAAACAACACGAGAGGCACCTTTTATATTGCCTTTCATTAGGCATACTCAAATATTCCTGTCTCACCTTGGACCTCAAAGCTTGCTAAATGATAACTCCCTCCGAACGATAAAGACAAAAATATGTACTGTATGTTTGTGGTAATATTTCTTTGCAATGACATTAGGTCTTGTAAATTCTATCAGTTTGCTTCTGATGGGAATATTTTTAGATGTACGGAGGAAGAGTTTGAAAAGAGAACGGCTGGGTTCAAGGTCAGTTAGTTCTGTGACAAAAACAATCTGTCTGCTTACCGTCATATAGTTCAAAGTCACAATAGGGTAAAGTGATATTCTGTCTTCTTACCTGACAGCAGAGTATGTCTCAATGCTGACATGTTATTCCTCTCATTCTAGAGACCACAAGTGAGATCTGAAACCAAATTTAAACATTTTATTTTGTGTTTTTGTCACATGTGAGAGGGATAGGAAGGCGAGTGCTTTCTTATTTCCACCGCGTTGACATGTTTGACGCCTCGTGTGTTGTACGCCAAACTTTTCCCCGCTGAAACTTCTGGAAGCTCTCCTTTGCAGGCCACGGTGTGCACACGGGGAGCCAAAAATGAACTAACTATGTGATTATTAATTGGACTCTATTTTGATTCAGTATTCCACGCTGCATATCGTCACGGGTCCTCGGTGGGATTGTGTCGGCGTAGCGGTGTGTTGGGGGGGTGGGAGCAGTCTGGAAGGCTGTGGCGTTCGGAGCACGGCTCGCTACCCGCACATCGGCATACCAATGAGTGGGGTTAAGAAGGCACGGCTCCTCGCGGAGACACCGTTCCTTCAGCAGACCCAATCCGCCAAGTCTCCACGGACCTATTTCCAAAAGCTGCTCCTAATGTGGGCCTGTGTCAATCACCCCCACAGACAGCTCCCCCGCACCCCCCTCTCCTGTCCATATGAAATAGTCATACATTAGGAACCAGGGGAGAGCACCTCGCTGTCTAGGAGTCCTCATGTATTCTAATGCAATTCAAAAGCTATGGGTAGTTAAGTGGAAGACAGTCGCTGGTTGTTACACCCCGCTCACTGGAAGCGCTTTTTGGCTTTCAAAGAGTCGAATTCTCGACATGTAAGAATTCGGCTGTCTTTTGTCTCCGTTTGTTTGTTTATGAAGAGTCACACTGTGCAGGCAAGGAGAGGATTTAACAGAGGAAGACGTCGTTCTGTCAGCGAGTGGACGGGGGCTAGATATTGGATGTCGCCGTGACATGTTTATGTGACAACATCATTTGACAGCTTTGACACTCCATAGACAAACACCTTCAAAAGAGGCGACAGTATACCCGCTCAAAAAATATAGGGACACCTTTTTGCTGCCAAATGTACACCAAGTTGATGGGCTAATTTTTATTTATTTTATTAAACAGAGTCAGGGCTCGGAGTGTGTTTCAAACATCAGGGTTACATTTGGCAGATATGCCTCCAATACACAACTTAATGTTGTTTGACTGGCTGGAATTTGAAGCTGTATGCAAAAATGTTGGTGTTGACAAAGAAAGGATAAATTACTCTCCTGTAGGTTTCATCAAGGATTCAGATTTTGTATTTGTTCCTTTGGCAAATTTAAAGGATGGCAATATATATTTTTCTTATACAGTACAAGTAATAAATTCCATGAAAACAAGTTGTAAGTGAAGATGTAAGGAACTGTATAAAATTATTAGTGGGTAAATGACAAAAAGTAATATATATATATTTATATATTTTAGGCAACAAAACTACAACTTCTTTAGATAAAGGCAAAAAAACAGGTTTAGGCAATACAACTGCAACTTCCTTAGATTTAGGCAACAAAAAAAACAGGTTCAGGCAATAAAATTACAACTTATTTAGGTTTAGGCAACAAAACATTTAGGTTTAGGCAACAAAACTACAACTTCTTTAAGTTTAGGCAACAAAAAACAGTTAAGTTTAGGGAAAAACATGTTTTGGGTTAAAATAACTCCGAACACAAAGACAACTACAAATTGTTGGGATGCGAACTCCGGTCTCCTGGCCCAATGATGCCAAAAACATTCTGCCTACTGCCGCTTTAAGTTGTAATTGTGGTAACAAGTTTGAAATTATATACCACTTTGAATATTAACTATTACATATTCAAAACTAAATGAGCAAAAATCAAAGCTACAGTTTAGAACAAAACTTCCAAGGTTATTATGTATTAAGATTTTAACACTCTACATGCTAATGTGTTTCATCAGGACTGTGTGGGTGTGGTTTGATCAGATTTGGTTGTGTCATGGTCCTGGGTTATTGTTTGAGTTTGTTTCCTGTTTTTAGTTTGTATCTTTGTCTGGTTTTACTAACTGCCTTTGTTTGTTTCCCGCCTTTGTGATCGTCTGCCCTGATCAGTTTCACCTGTCCCTGCTCGCACCGCCCCTCCTGCTCACCTGCTCTCACTCTCCCAGTTAGTCAGTCACTATATATACCACCTCAGTTCCTTTGTTCTTGTTTGTTCATCTTTCGTCATGCATGAAGTTGTGTTTGTTTGTTACCTGCATGCATCTTGGGCTCTCAGTTTATAAGCCTTTTTTTTTTTTTTATTAAATATCTTTGTTGAATCTGGTCAACAATGGTCTCTGCATTTGGGTCCTTCCTGCTTGTTTCTGTGACAAATTGACCGGGCTAATGCATAAAACCTTAACAAAGCTGTTTTAATGTTGGCAGCAAAAAAAGTTTTCCGGGCCTTTCAACAAGCTGTATCAGCTCACAATGATATTTTAAGGGGAAGGGTTTCGCCTTTTTTATAAGTCAAAGTCCATTGAATTTGTTTAGCAAAGTTGGGGAACCATAAGATTTAGCCACACTCCCAACATCAAATAATTTCCGTACAGTCCCTAAATGTTTAAAAACGTGTTTGGAAGATGTACTTTTTTGCAATTTATTTTATTTCTTATATTAGAACTTCAGATTCGCTAAGTTAAATCTACTGCATTCACACCGTAACAGAAAAAGTGAAGAGGATCATCTTTTCTATCCTGTATTGACTCCTGATTTGGAATCTTATCACTCTACAACTAACACATTATCCCACTGTCAGGAGCCGTACTGCGGTGCCACGGAGGCAGTCGCCGCTAAGTTCCTCCACGACCAAGGATCCAATCTCCTCTGGGGTCAAAGTACATAGGGCTTCCATGGCTGGTCCAATAGCACCATGCTTGGCTGAGTGCAACCCACGCTGGGCCCGAGGTATAGTGGCAAGTCCACGGGACGTGAGCTAGGATGAGTAAACCACAGGGATCTGAGTGGATTTACTCTCCTGCCAGCATCCTTTTTGGTTGGTAGTGGACCTATTGTACCAGCTCAATACGTTATAAGCAATACAGAGACAAAGAGGGACTCAGGGAGACAGCAAATAAAGGCAGGCAGAGGATGGTGCTTTGAGATGTGCTGTAACAAGGACACCTTTTTATTTATCATATAGCAAAAATTAAGCCCTGATAGAAAAAAAAGAACTGAAGGACACTTAAAATATAGTTTTTGGTTCATGTTTACTGAACTTAATTTTACATATCTGAAAAGAAGTTAATAACCTAATTAATTGTGAAGAAGTCTTCTATGTAGAGAACGTGGATTTCATTTAAATAGATTAATTTAAGATAAAATGCTGAAGGCTATTCCTTAGAGAATATCGTGCTACTCATGTCTAAAACTTAATTGATTTGTTCACATTTATTGTTCTGACCTGAAATTAACTTTTAGTGCTTTTACAATGAAATAAAGCATTGCATTAGTGCTAAGTTATCTATTGTGGTTACCTCTAAACCACAGTATTTTAGAAATTTTGTTGGAATAGAAAAAAAAGAAGGGTCATGGGAAGATTTTAAAATGTTCCCTTTGAAGAAATCACTTTGAAAAGTTTTTGCTTCATGCTGCCAAAACCTAAAATACCCACACTGTGTGAGAAACTGTGCTGCAGCTCAATAGCAGCAGCAGTAATGAACAATTCAGATGGTTGTTTGTGCCTGTATGTTATGATTTATTGAGAAGCGTCTGACTTGCGCTGCCTTTTGTCTTCACCTTTATCCGCTCATTCGGAGTTACGTAATTCATTTTCAATTCAGTGAGTTAGCTGTGAAGCTGAGATGCAGTGTTGGTGACCTAAAATAGTACAATCAGACTCTGCTTGTACTGTTTTCTTCCTGGTACTGTGCCAGTAGATCCAAAAATATGATCTTTTATTGGAACAATTAACATAATGGTCTGCAAGAAAACAGATTTGTAAGTTTAGATAAGGGACTGTACACAAATTATTAGGCCATCAAAAAAGAGGGAAAGTTATGTACGCACTATTCTATGTTTGCCATAATTTCTAATGTGCGGGTATATAAAGGCGAAGTCCCGCCCCTTCCGGTGGACCCCATGGGACCTTATTTCGGAAAAAATACGAATGGTAGTCAACGGCGAGATCCTGTTTGAATTGCGCCATGGATCCGACATATGTTTGTCAATTTAAAAGATAATTTCTTTTAACAAAACTACAACTTCTTTAGATGTAGGCAACAAAACTACAACTTCTTTAGGTTTAGGCAACAAATCTACAACTTATTTTGGTTTGCTACAGCGCCCGACTTCCACTTCTGCTCCTGCCATAATCACTACGGCCACTAGAGGTCGCTGTTGTGTTCTTTTATACTTTCTTTTGGTGATCTACCATGTGAATAGATGATAAAACCTACTAGTGGGTGTAGTAGGCCCCTATTGACCCACTAAAGTGCTATCAGTGGTCAGAAGACTAGAGAAGCGCTATATAAATGCAAGTCCATTTACCATTTATATCTATGGGGATTTTAGCGACTGATAACGCCTATTTTATAGCCTGACAACAGTCTAATTGGCTGGTAAAAGATATGCCATTGCCACTATAAATTCATTTAAATCTAACTAAAAGTACAAAACTATTATCAAACCGCAAGTACTGAAAGCATCAAAAGTAAAGGTTCTCATTATGCAGCCCTACGCATTATTATTAATGATATATATGAAACGGTAAACCATTTTGAATTCTTTATTCACTACAAGTTTGATGATTAAACGAGTACCCATATTTTATTTTGAGATTTTTTTTTAAGTCAAACAAAAGATCCATTCAAATGTTTTAATAAAGCTAGATTATTTTTTTTAAAAGCAGACCATTAGAATTAGCCATCATTTCCAACCACAAATAATTTTCCCTCAGTCCCTATTGTTACTTTAACGTAAACTCGTTTTCAATATACTAAGACCTTGAATTTTACTGGATGCAGAAAAAGCTAAAGTCAGTTACTATACTGTGTAGCATTAAGCCCAATGGAGGAATTTATCATTACTGTGCGAAGCCTGATGGTATGTGTGCTTTTAAAATTAATGACGGAAGCACTTTGACTTTTAGTCCATCTAAAATTTTCATTAAATTTCATTATTCAGCTGTCTCTGTGGCCCTGAATTAATAAACTCCAGGTATCATACCATGAATTCATATTACATTTGAGACGGCTAGAGCCAGGTATGCTGCCCCTTTTTTTCCTTTTACAATATCCGAAAAACATACAATTAAAAGTAAGTTCAAAGCACTTTCTTCAATGCGGAACTTTGGTTATTGCCTTGAAAATAGATTGTGAGGACAAAGTGAGACTGCTTCTTATACACACACACACACACACACACACACACACACACATTTAGGTGCTATTTTTATAGATGCTCAAATCAATGGTTCTAACATATATCACTCAATTGGCTGGGAAAACATCTCTTTTCACTGACACTGACAAATGAAGAGAACATGATAAAGATTTTCCTTCAGTGGCTGAAAACCTGTAATTTCTTGACGGCTACCAGCAGGCAATAGTAAGCACTTCATTTTCTTTATATACTGTATATGTAATGTGATTTTATTTTGTATTTTTATATTTTAGTACGTAGATGAGGTAGATGGAGGCAATGCAGTTTAGGCAGGAGTCAGTAAATGAATACAGATTTAACTTAGGCCAAAAGACTTTCTGTTCACTGCTTTTTTTTTTACATAAAATATCTGTATCATTACAAGGCTTTTAGATATTTCCCCTTCATTTCCACCCGATTTGGTTGTTATCAGGTTATTGAATAGTATCAGTTGCTACTATCAGTTGCTAACACAACCAAAAAAAACGTCTTTAGGTTTAGGCAACAAAAACTACAACTTTTTATAGGTTAAGGGCAACAAAACTATAACTTTTTTTAGGTTGAGGTAACAAATCTAAACTACAACTTCTTTATGTTTAGGCAACAAAACCATAACTTCTTTAGGTTTAGGAAAAAAACACTTATTTTTTGGTATCCCACAGGATGCAAACTCTAGTCTCGTGGGTGAAAATCCTGTATTTTTGTCCCATTCATAATCCTCAACCTCCACCCCTTATGGAGTTTCACACTGTCTGTACTACAGCGCCTGACTTCTGCTTCTGCTCCTGTCATAATTACTACGATCACTAGAGGTCGCTGTCCTGTTCTTTTATACCTTCTTTCAGTGATCTACCATGTGAATAGATGATAAAACCTACTAATGGGTGTAGTAGGCCCATATTGAGGGGCTTATAGCGACTGATAACGCCTATTAAATAGCCTGCCAGCACTCTAATCGGCTGTCATTTCATATTGTACAGAAAAAGCTCTAGAACTCTAAAACATCCGCAGATAAAATGGCATTAAAGTCCATATATCTTGTCTGCACAATCACAATTCCCTGCGCACAATAACAGATTCTGAATAGAAGATTCCTGCTGTGCGTAGGGTTCATGTTTGTTTACCCTAAGTTTGATGGCACTGAGGTTAAAGCTACCTTTAGGCTTAATAGAGAGCCGAAGCTGGAAGGTGGCGCGAACACCTGTTAATAGCGCTGCCCTGACGGTTTTTCTTCAACAAACTGAGATTTGAAAGAAGCAGTGCATCATTCCTACGGCTCTGAACCTTCCACCTTAAACTCATAGCGGAGATGGATGTAAAGCGTGCGCATCTGCAGCATAACAATGCATAAGATAAGAAAGAATGTTGTAAACGATATGCTTCTGAGAGGGAAGGTTCAGTTTGTGCGGAGGAGGAGGGATGGAAAGCTAGACTCAGGTTGGGTCTGGGCAGTCACTGCTCAGGCCTGGTGAGACGTAAACTCAGGAAATAGTTATCAACACAGACTTCAGGTGAGAAAAGTCATTAACTGCATTCAAAGATAGTCTTTTATCTTTTCCCTGTGGAAGTAAAGCGCTTCTGTGCTCCCGCTGGCCTAGAATGGATTCCTGCCAGATCTTTCTCTCCTGTGTCTCCTTGACTTTTTCTGTCTCTCTTGTTTTAATAAAGGAAACAATATATTACTGTGTTTATAAAGAAATAAACCACATACTGTAGTTCATTCCCACAACACATCTGGCTTTTCGTTGTACGCTGTCCATCTGTAGCTAAATATGAACCTGAGAGCAAACCCCAGGTAGCAGGTGTGTGTAAACAGCCCCATGATATCAGAAACTTGTCCACACACAGACTCATTATATAGAGGCTTTAAAAATGAACGTTTGTAGCTATACCTACGAAAGTGATACACTGTAATTTGAATATATCCCACAAAATCAATTGATATCTAATACACGTAATTGTGAACCAGGAAGTATAAAGTGCAACAAAAGCCATGTAGGGAGGAAGTTGGGGTGGATGGTTGTGTCAAAAAACATCAGACTTTTACCCAGGAGATCCCGTGTGAAACGTGACATCAACGTTGAGTCTTTTGTCAAGTAACTTCCGTACTTAAGTTACGCAACGACCGAAATTATTTTAACCCAAACCATGATCTTTTCCTAAACCTAAGTAGTGTTGTTGCCTAAAATTAACCAAGTGGATCTTTTCGTAAACGTCACTAAGTAGTTTTGTTTCCTAAACCTAACCAAGTCGATCTTTTACTTAACCTAATTAAGTAGTTTGTTGCCTAAACCTGACCAAGTCGATCTTTTTCTAAACCTAACTAAGTAGTTTTGTTGCCTAAACCTAAACAAGTCGATCTTTTCCTAAACCTAACTAAGTAGTTTTGTTGCCTAAACCTAACCAAGTAGTTTTGTTGCATAAACCTAACCAAGTCGATCGTTTCCTAAATTTAACTAAGTAGTTGTGTTACCTAAACCTGACCAAGTAAGTCTTTATATGAACTTAACTAGTAGTTTTGTTACCTAAACCTAACCAAGTCAACCTTAGTTGACAAGTAGTTTTGTTTTGTTGACTAAACCTAACTTCGTATTTTTATTGCCTAAACCTAAATAAATAGTTTTGTTGCCTAAACCTAACCAAGTCAATCTTTTCCTAAGTACAACGCTAGCCACTACCAGCATAACACAAACCAAATCTCCGGTCAAACTGTTTGGTGGTCAAGTTGCATTGTGGGTAATGTAGGCACCAGGTTTGGAAAAAGGAAGAAGAATGTGCGGAATAAAAAAGACGACATCTTTGGCTGTTCAGCTTGTCAGCGTGTCTTAAAGTTAGGCACAGTCCATGTTTGAATCAGAAATCCTACCCGAATAAATGTCGCAGCAGTTAAAAGAAAAAGAGATATCTTTCAGAGCTGGCATGAAGATAATGACTCAATTGCTGTGTGTTATTTTTTTATAAAAAGGCCTGAAAAATGGAACACTGGATTACATGCGCCATAATAAGTGCTAAATTAGCTAATTCCTCTGTAAGAATTAAAGATATAAATATCAAAATCCTGTTGAAGAGGCTCATGTATGTTACAGAGAACGGGACAACCATAAAGACAGCGGAGACAAATGTAACTAATTGTCATATAACCTCAAATTGGGGCCATGAAAGTGTCTAAATAATGGCAGCTAATTTGCCTTGTATTGTGCTTTCTTGATGGGCTTAAATTGAATGAGTCAGGATCCATTCTGGCGTAATGTGAAAGCTGGGGCACTGGTTCACACCGGAGACATTCAAGGTCGAGCTACTCCAAATGAAGGGGTGACGGGGGGAGTGAAGAGATTTAAAGTAAGGCGGCCGAGTCAATGGACGGCCGGGGTGCAGATTTGGCACCGTATTCATGTAACCTTGAATTATTGTTTTGTTTTTTTCTGCATTGAAAGCTTTTCTACAAGCCCTGCTCAAAAATATATCATTTTTTGTCACCCACATTAATGGCACAATCAGTCAGAAAAAAATTGCAGTCACAAATTATTCATTGTAATCCTCCATTTGAGGACCCTAATGCCTCTAATTGGGCTTTTATGACTTACAAACTGTATCTTCCTCTCTTTTTTTTTTCCCCCTCTGGCGTTTGTTTTTCTTCCTTCCCGCCATGCTGCGGAGTGACATTGAGCCTCTCCCTGTCGGGGTGCTCTCTTGTCTCACTCCAGTGCACATTTTCGCTGTCCCCTCGCCTCCTCCCCTAGACAATGAGCTTTTGACTGAATACATTATCTGAGCTGTTGTTCTGTTTGTTGTTGTTTTAGCATCCAAGAAAAGAGATGAATTATTAATGATGACAGACAAAAAAAGAAAGAGGAGGATAAAAAAAAAAAAAAATCTAGTATTTTTAGGAATGCTGCTGCGGCTCCATCAAGAGGCAAATAAGACAGTCATGGGCTGTATTATTAAGTGCTAGCTTTTACAGACAGTGTCATTTTGTTGTATGAATCAGGTACCGCTAAAATACTTACTGGTTCCACTGATACTAAATTAATTATACTCTAAGTATTTGTGTCAATAGTTGTACCTACAGGGTGCTGGGGAAACAAAACGGAAGTTTGGGGAAAGTGGTCAACACTTGATATAACCATTGTTGCAGTTTGAACTTTAAGGTTGGGAGCTCACAAAAAAAAAAATCTAGTACAATTCTGACTGACAATTTCCCGTTATTCCAAAATTTGTACCCCTTTTCTTTAAGTTTCCCACCCCAAAACTTCATTGCTGTACTCAAGCATTTGTGAGTGGCCCTGTCGTAATTTTGGGAACGTAACCCATTCCAATGTATCTACATTTAAGTACCAGTAGGAACCTGTAAGTGTTTCACTGATTCATAAGTCATAAGTGTTATGTCCCCTTTAAGTACAATTCTGACTGACAATTCCCCGTTACTCCAAGATTTGTACCCCTTTTCTTTGAGCTTCCCACCCCAAAACTTCATTGTTGTACCACAGCATTAGTGACTGGCCCTGTCGTAATTTTGGGAACGTAACCCATACCACTGTACCTACATACTGTATAAGTACCAGTAGGAAACGTTAAGTATTTTATTGGTACCTGATTCATAAGTCATAAGTGTTAAGTCCCCTTTAAGTACAATTCTGAGTGACAATTCCCCGTTATTCTAAGATTTGTACCCCTTTTCTTTGTGCATTGAAGCACCAGTAGGAACCAGTAAGTATTTCATTGGTACCTGATTCATACTGTGAATTACACTGTAAATCGCAGGCTGTTTTGTAACGTGTTACCACAATAAATTTGAGTTTAGTTGGAGCTTATACATTGCAGTCCTACATAGTCACATCCTTAAAATAAAGCTTCTTAACTAAATATACAAAATTATTCATAACAAGTTAATTACAGCTGTTTGGATTATTTAATTCTAGACCCAAAAATAAAGTCTTATCTGCAACAACTGTCCCGGAGCTTATGTCTCAATACTCCCATCAAAGTCTTTCTGAGGCCCATCTTAATGTCACTGATCTGAAGCAGGGATTACTGTGCCCCCTCTTGGTTATACATCAGCACTGCATTGTCATTCAAAGCTTCATTACAAGCAGATTCTCAGAGATTACTGCCAGATTGGTGTGATCTTTAGAGTGATTGGAGTTGAGCAGCAGCAGAATCAAAGATGAACACATCAAGAAGGGGAAAAAAAACATTGTTTTGCATTAACATTTGTTTCATTGTATAGAATCAGAGGGCAGGGGCGTCTGTTTTGATCAAAACGACGGCCCCCGGTGACAAATTAACTGCCGTGATTGTGTCAGTTTGTCACCGCATTGAATCGGAGACGTCGACCATTCATCACCGCGTTATTCCCCCTTCTCTCAGGATCCGGCGATAAGGGATGAATGAAGAAAAATGATACAGAGATAGGGCTCGTCCACTATCTATCACCGGGCAACACTGTGTGCTCGCCCATCAAACGCCGCTTCTGCTTTTTGTTCCTTATTTTATATAGCGCTGCCAAGCATCATGAATCAAAAACCGGCTTGACTTTGAGTCAAAAATGTTTCACTATGTCCTTTGACGTGCAAGCAACAGTGATTTAAAAGGCGTTCGGTTTGCAGTAGAGAGCCTTGAAATGTGATTGATTTTAACACGGCTCAGTTTTTTGGACATCTATTTTTTTCCCGTTGTTTGTATTTATAGCGCCTCTTTAAGTCCCGGGGAAAAAAAAAAAAAGGCCCGCCTGTTTGGAGTTTACAGGATCAAAGAAGAGGTAAATATCATTTCCATAACATTTGAACCAGTTAACCACCAGCACAATGCAGATAAACACTACTGTAAGCGCCTGACAATGCCAATGAGGCAGGAACTCTGTGATTTGCCGCTCCGCCAAAGAGGAGGGAAGCGAGCGCAAACATGGAGGAGGTGATGGGGGTCAACTGTGCTCTCCCTGCATCACTTTCCAAGCAAGGCCCCTCGAGCGGTGGTGGTGTTTTAGGCAACCGAGCCTCACTTTGGGGGGAGGCCCGATACGCCGCTCCCAAGGTGAATGGAAAGAATAGCATTAAGCTGCACCACACTGCCTCGGGAGGGCTCCACTGCTTTGGGTGATTCATCTATTGATTATTTCTACCCAAGCATGGAGGTGCCATGTAAACACACATATATTAGTAGTCTACAATGCACATGTGCGCCCCTGACACACATGCAGACATCCAGTGAAAACCCGCCCCCGGGCCTAACTCACTGTTTTATAATCACATTCCGACTTTCTACCAGCTCGTGGGCATCTTCAAACCACAAGGCAGATGCATCTGATGGATAGCTAAATAGAGATGAATGGAGAGATGAAGGAATAAATAAATGATAAATGTGTATTACCGCTTGTTTGTGTGGGCTATTGTGTTATTGATCTGTGTGTGTACTGTATGCAAGCCAAATGGTATTTTTATGCTTATTGTGTGCTATACAAAATGTGGAGAATTAAGAGTTTTCTCATTGGAGTACTAAAAGGTATAAGTGGGATGACAAAGGAATGAGTGTACAAGGATTTCTGTATTCCGTAGTATTCGTCAAGAAACTTTTTATCTTTTTTCTAAGACGAGCTCTGCAAACTTCACTTTCACAACTTCCTCCTTTGTCAAAGTTTTCCATGAGCCTTCTTGATATAACAGGGTGGGAGGGGGGGGGGGGTGTTAGACTGGTCTGTGTTGTAAAGCAGACACAGAAATAATTCATCCATCCATCCATTAACGGTTATCTTCTTCAGGGTCGCGGAGGCCTTCGAGTATTTCTTTCTTTCTTTATTTGTTCATTTGTTACCTCAATGCAGAAAATGATGAAAGGCGCCCACCGATTTGTTTTTTTTGCTTTTTACCCCCCAGAAGGTTTGTTGTTGTTTGTAAAAAATATCCTTGTAACTGTTGAAATCAAGAAGACAAACATTTTCTGCTGGCGTGAACAAAGCTGAAGTGTTTGAGGCGGTTACCCAGTCTGCCATGTTTTATAGTTGTTTTTTTAAGTCTTAAAGAGGACCTATTATGCTTTTTCCCTTTCCTTCAGTGTGTTATATTTTTTTTTCTGCATTTAAAAGGTCTGCAAAGTTACAAAGCCCAAAGCAGAAACACTTCTCCTGAACTGCCTGAAACGCCTCGCTCGATGTCCCGCCTTTTCCTCCGTAACGTGGTGATGTCACCAAGTTACACATTTGCATAATACCTGCCTAGCGGCTAGTTTGGCACGCCCTAAAACAAAGCTTGTTAGAGCGGAGTCCGAAGAGTTTAGTTTCGGTTGACCAATCACAACAGAGTGGGGCCAGCTGACCAATCAGAATGGGCTTTTCGGGGCGGGGCTCAAACGGAGCGTTTCAGACAGAGGGTGAAAAAGAGGTGCTGCAGCACAGCCGGTAAGAGAAAACTAAAGCGTTTTTTGAACATTAAAGCATGTCAACATGTTCTAGTAGAAACCTGAAATACAAGTATGCAATTGGAAAAAAAGCATAATAGGTCCTCTTTAATTTACCCAGAATTAATCACAAATTAGTCATGCAAAAGAGGAAATTAGACCGAAGCCATTGTCAAAGTCTATCTTTGTGAAACTAGCTCCTGGTTTCTTCTATTGAAATTAATTTGTAGTCCTTACTTTTACTTTCCACCAGATTCTGGAGTAGTGATCTAATGACCTTGACTGGCAAACTGTTTGCAACAAGCTGAACAATACTTCTAAAAAATCCTGCTCAAAAACTAATAGATTTCAAACTCTTGCATCATTTTTCTTTTTACATATGCACTGGGAGCGCCCTGCTGTTGGAGACAGCTACTTCATTTACTTATAAATATAGAAATACCTTGTTGACCCAAATTTTTTACGACTGATTAATGGTCGTTCCTTGGGATTATCAACCCAACAACGTATCTTTTTGACATTGTTTGTATGGAAATATCTATAAGCAGAAATCAAACAATTGAAGTGGTCACTTCATTTTCTTTTTTTAAAGTGTTATCTTTTCTAAGAAATGTGAGGAATTGGGTACAGAGCTGTCTAATTGTACTTTTTTGAAAATATAAATAACAATGTTACTGTTTTCATGTATTCTCATTTATTATTAGTCCATTTTATTTATTATGTTATTTCTATTTCTCTGTAATATTTTTATATTTTTCATTTTATTTCGAGGTTATACTGTAGTATGGGGGGGGCAGTGATGGGGATGGGGTACTGTGATTATAAAAATGTTGGTAAAATGAGGCAGATGCATTCGAGGCAGATGGGCGCCCACCCAAAGCCTGGTTCAGCCCAAGGCCTATTGAAAGAGGATGGAACAAGGGCGGACACAGGTTTTGTTGTATGGGGTACGGGCGTTGCGACTGACTCAATTTCGGCAAGTGCAGATCAGATTTAACTGCACTTGTTGTACCCCAAAGATATGACGCGTCCTCTTTCCACCCTCCTTGGTTCTGTCCAAGGTTTCTACCCGTTTAAGGGCGTTTTTTTCTGGCCATTTTCGCATAAGAATGCATGCTCATGGGGGATCTCTTGCTGGGTCTTTAGATTATAGAGTACGGTCTAGACCTGCTCTATATGAAAAGTGTCTTGAGATAACTTCTGTTATGATTTGACGATGTATAAGAATTGGGGCCCTTCTGTGTGGAGTTTGCATATTCTCCCGTGTTAGCGTGGGTTTACTCCGGGTGCTCCGGTTTCCCCCAAAAGTCCAAATACATGCAGGTTAGGTTAATTGTTGGCTCTAAATTGCCCGTAGGTGTGAATGTGAGCGTGAATGGTGGTCTGTCTCTATGTGTCAGCCCTGTTAGTCGCCCAATGTCAGCTGGGATCAGCTCTAGCCCCCCCCGTGACCCTGAATAGGATAAGCGGTTACAGATAATGAATGAATGAATGAATATGATCATAACGTGACTGTATTATATCTTCTAACATCTCCACTCAAAAGTAAAAAAATATGGCAAACAATTCCTGTTTGTTCAGGTGTTTTTAACATCCACTGAGTGATCTCACATTCACACCACGGCCTCCTCATCAGTTAGTTTGAGCTCATGGGACTGAAGTTGTCCTCCAGGATTTTGAATACCCTGTTTGTTCGCGTCTCTCCCGAGACAATAACCAAAACCTCTTTGTGTAGTCGTCTGTTTTGTTCTGATAGCATCTTATATGTCAGGCGCTGGATCATAAATGTACATGACAAGAGTAGCATTTCATGTTACACCGCATTAGAAACCCGGCTCTCTTTTGTCTGCATAATCATGAACGCTGCGGCTCGGGTTGAAATTCAACCTTTCACTGCTAAAGAAGGATAATGCCAGAGTTGTCACTTACATTGGATATCATTGCTTTGGGCAGAAAAAGAGCTCCTCTCCAGCATGTGTTTCTTTTTCCACACTTTAAAAAAAAAAAACGTTAGACATGGCTCTCTCCCTTAGGGGCGGTAATGGCATTCTCCATGACAACGGCAGTGTGACACGGCTGTGCCCTTGAGGACCGGGCGCCCCCTCTGGGGGGAGCGCCGCGGAAACACGACAGGGTCAACGGTCACCTCCCATCATCCACCAGCAACCCGTCCTCCTCTCTCTCTCCTCAGGTGGAATGTTAGAGAGAGAAAGAAAAGTCTTGAAGCAAGCCCACTCAGTCCAGGCCTGGCAAACGTGGAGCTTTAGCCACGGGCGGTTCTGGCTAGGTCTCTACCTCGCACAGCTCCTTGCTGTTCCCTCCAAGGCCAGGGCTGGATCAATACGTATAGTAGTGCGGATTCTTTTGGCACCCAAGTATAGCGGTGCAGTGTTGCCCTGAGGTATGGGTCCGTTAAAGACATAACAGTGTGTGCATGTGAGCAAAGTGGACTGAGTTTATTCAGGAAGGTGTTGAGATGCTTGGCATGAAACTGATGCTTCCAACAAGGATCGCTTTTTTTTTTTCTGGAAATACAGGAAATTCTCATGTTCCCATTAAATATTTTTATTCTGGGAAAATCCTTGAAATGGATACAGGTTAAATAAATATTGTTTTATATAATTTAATCCATGCTCCTGAAAACAATATTTCTTTGTAAATGATACAAAATGTGTCACTTATGATGCATCAACCAGAAGAAAAAAAATTATGAAAAAGACCTCACAAATGGATCTATTTGTTTTTTAGAAACAATACTCTTCTGCCACCTAGTGGATAAAAAGCAAACTGCAACAGAGTTCATGTTTTACTGCATTCTTCATGTTATACAGCATAAAAATGTACACCCTGAGGGAGAAAACTCATCCTATTATATATAATTTCTTTGTTTTACACAAACAAAAAGCTCTCGCGTCAGCCTCGTGTCCGCCTTGGCACATCTTCAATGAAATTTCAAAAAGGAAGTGAAGAAAAAAACAGAAAATGTTCAACCTGTGAACATAAAGTCCAACTTAAAATGAGACAAGGTGCAGAAAAAGAGATAAAAAAAGAAATCATAGATCGTCAACTTGGAAATTATTCTGCTGACATTTTGTTTAAGTTAATGGAGGTCTGGTGTCCTCGCTCAGATTCCTAAACAAGGACAAGGAAGCCAGTCAGGCACCTGCAAAACAGAGACATATTTACATTAGGGCTGTCAATCGATTAAATATTTAATCAATATTAATCGCACATTTTTTATCCGTTCAAAATGTACCTTAAAAAGGAGATTTGTCAAGTATTTAATACTAATATGCTGCTTTATGCAAATGTATGTATATATTTATTATTGGAAATCAATTAACAACACAAAACAATGACAAATATTGTCCAGAAACCCTCACAGGTACTGCATTTAGCATAAAAAAATATGCTCAAATCATAACATGGCAAACTCAAGGCCAACAGGCAACAACAGCTGTCAGTGTGTCAGTGTGCTGACTTAACTATAACTTCACCCAAACTGCATGTGATTATCATCCACATATCTTGAGGTCAGTGGTCAATGGACCGCTTTGAAAAGGATTCCTTAGGTTTTTTAGTTTTATAAGATACCACTATCTTCACTCTAGCTTCAAAACTGAGCCCACTACAACCTAAAAATCACAAGTTGCGTTAATGCGTTGTGGTGTTAAAAAAAAATTTGCGTTAATTATTATAGCGCTAACTTTGACAGCCCTTATTTACATCATATCTTTCCTCTATAGGCAGGAATGGAAAAGGGCCCCGAGACACACAGTCATGGACAGTCAGACATCAAAATGTCCAGAAATATACCTGTCATGATGCATTCAGTGTCTCCATGTCAGTTTGTTTCCATGTCAATAAAAAGCCTAAAATATACATGTCTATTCCCTCTTTTACCATTCTGAGTAACATTCAATAATGTTGTGTGTACTGTGAAGTTTCACTAAGAATGGAAACATGCAACTAAAAGTTATTCCTGGGCGGTATGGTCATTGTCATAATCAACACTGTTCTAACTTTGGCAGTTCATGAAGGACCTATCACTTATAGGTTTTCAGGGCTTTTACACTCTCTCCATAAACAACTTTTTTTCAGATGATCTCATTCTCTTGGGAGGCTTTGTTTCAGTGTTAGTGGACTACTGTGTGTTTGTATCACAATCAAAGCTACAGCACGAAAATCTAGAGTAGTAGAGCATTTTTGCTAACTCCGGCATGTTCACATCTTGTATTTCATACTGATGTTCATTAAAGGGCTCTGTCCCTATCAAATAAATAAATGAATGAAAATGAAAAATAAATCATGCAGCCCTACTCTAGAGCTACATGATTAAAAAGAAGTGGTCAGTGGTACTGACCGTATTGGTATGTGGACCGGGGTGGTGAGGGAAGTGCACTGTGTGGACCGCTGGGGGCCTGAGGGCCTAAACCTTTCCCACCAATACGGAGACGGGACCTCTGCACAGCCGCCGCCACCGCCTGTGCAAATCTGGATGGGGCGGCACTCATCTTGACCGGAGGTCTTGGTGCAGCTGCAGGCTGATCATGCATGGCTGAGGTGGGCTCATGTTGATGGTCCTCGCTGAATGCATTAGTTTGCCCATTGGAGGTCGAACTTGGTGGCTGAGACGATGGCGAAGAGGAAGCTGTAGAGTCTTCTCTCTTCTCCTCCATGACCTCTATGTTTTCATTAAAGAAGACAGGTGGAGGAGGGGGAGGGAAATAGTTGTCCTCTTCTTCCTCTTCTGGTACCACTTCCTCCTCATCAGTTAATGAACCACAATGGTTCACATCTGTACTTTCGGACTGTCCAGTGGGGCTTTGACACTCCTCTGAGTTGATCTGACCATCAATGGTAGGTTCTCCATCACTGCAATCTGACGGCACTGCCAGTGTCACCTCAGATGGGACTTCAGGTTCAGGTTCATCCTCTTCCTTCTGCTTTTCAGCGATGTCCCCGACCTCAGAAAGAGGTGAGCCTGGACTACCCTGGTTGTCTAAATCAAGCACCGGTGGAGGAGAAGTCTGAATCTCCTGAGAAGAGGGTTCTGGACTCTGCAAAGGTGTTTCTGTCTCTGATCTGTCAAGAGAACACGGATCCTCCTCGGTCTTTCTCCCGAGCTCAGGAGAAGCTTCGCTCTCAGGGTTATCATGTACTGCTATCTGGTCCAGGGTGAGTTCGGGATCGTGGGACTTCTGTGTCTTCGAGGGAACCACTTTAAACGTGGTCATCCCCTTCCTCTGTATGGGATCCTCCCACTCATGCTCAGTGGCGAGGTTGGATGTTCGAAAGGATTCAGGTTTTGCACAGAAAGGCCCGTTATTTGAACACCTCGGAGTCGTCGGCATAGTGAAGGAGCCGTTGTATAATTTTGGGAAGGTGGCAGAGTTCCGCAAACGCTTAACCAGAGTTCCTTTGGAAATAGAGGACGTCAGGACTTTAGCAAGAGCACAGCGGGCGTCGGATATGTCTTTCCCTCGAAACGAGGGCAGATATGGTTCGGCCACTTCATGGAGATGAGCAAATCGACGTAAGGAGGATGTGGATGGACGTGTTGATGAAGATGAGGGTAGTGATAGGTATACAGAGTCTGACTCGTCGCTTTCTCTCAGCTCCTCCACAGTGATCAGGGAGTCTACAGTCCCTGGAGAAAGAGGAAAGGCTGAATTATTCAAATTAAGGGTCTTAAAACTTTGATACCACAGAGTAAACTTTAAGAAATGTCCCTTTAAAGAAATTGCTATATTTCCAATGGAAGTTCAGCACATTTAACAACAATATTTATCATTTAAGTATCCCAAACACATAAGAAACACAGGGAATACTGGGCTCTAAAGAACCAGTGACTCAATTCTCGAACAAATCACATTTTTGAGGGGCATATGGTGCTCAGTGCAAATTCCTTTTTTTTAAACTTAATTTTCATTCAAACTTCAGAAACCTAAACACATTTTTAAAAATAAAATCAAGTATTAAAGTTTAAACAATTGTTCCCAATTTTATTGTTATAAGAGAAGTACTAAATATTAATGAATCAACTCTGCATATAAAATTGTATAAATGTTACGTTTTTCTAAAAAATCTGTAAATGAATCATCAGAAGAACCAAGATCAAAGAATTGTAATGAAACATAAATATATTACAAACATGAAAATACAATAAGAAGAACGATATAGTAGAGAAAGAAATGAACATGTAACATTAAAAACATGATTTTGGGAAAAAAGAAAAATGTATCATTTCACAAAGGGGTGACGAAAAATTATATTTGCTCATAGATGTACTAATGTTGATCTGGCTTCTGTTTTGTATGTAAAGGCACGGAAATGTGTTTACAAAATGTAATCTATTGAAAGGAAAACATAAAAACAACTTAAGACAAAATAAGAATTACAGAATTTCAACAAAAAAATGACAGATAAGCAGACAAAAATAAAAACAGGACAAATAAATAGCATTTAAGTGCAGCAGGCAACAGTGACAGACATCCATAAAAGCCACTAAGACGGGAAGGAGGAAGAAGAGGCCAATGCAGGAGGAGGACGGAGAGGAGGAAGAGGGACGGTGGAAGGAGGAGAGGAAAAGGAGACAGCAGCAGCAGCCCTCAATCACCCCCTTCAGGTAACACAGAGTCTGGAAGCAGGGAGGAGAAAAAGCTCAGCTTTAGGGCAGCGACCGTCAGTCTAAAAGGGTTCCAACAAACAACTCCAAAATGTTTACAGCTAAGTCTCATACTGATGAAAAAGCCAGAGTATCTTAACTTACCTTAACTATTTAATGTCTAACCTCAACCATTGGAGGTCAATGTCTAACCTCAACCATTCAAGGTCAATGCCCAACCTCAACCATTGGAGGTCAATGTCTAACCTCAACCATTGGAGGTCAATGTCTAACTTCAACCATTCAAGGTCAATGCCTAACCTTAACCATCTTGCGAGAGTTTTTCCCAAATTGTGGGTTACCTTCTAGACACGAGCCTGCAGTTCGGTTAGTATGTGACTCCGTGAAACGTGAAAATGCTATTTTGAACTCTCACAGTCCGTGATTATGTAAGTGTAGGAGGACAGGATCAAGAAAGTGTTCATCAACTCTTGGCTGGGAGTTATTTTTCCAGCCTAGGATTGATACCAACTCAGCAGTGTGTTGCACTATCACAGCCAAAAGCAAACAAGGGAGTGAACCAAGACACTGAAACTGCTGAGGGCAATTTAGTCAGATAATTAGAACACGAAAAGTTTTCTTTTCTTTCACTTTGCCTTTGATTTTTTCTAAACCAGAGTGCACAATGGAGTGTTTCTCACATAATTACAGATCCCTAATAACCTACGTCTAATAACAGAATGGTCATTGTCCATTCAAGTCGGTGAGGTCAGATCAGTAGAAAGGAGAGAAGCTGAACCCAGGTGGGGAAAGCATATCAGGCAGACTAATACAAGGGAATGAAAGCTTGGACAATAGAGGGATTTATCTCGGAACAGACTGAAGCCAGTTATGTTCTATGAACAAGGCTCTCCGGGTCACTTTAATTGCCCTGAACAGGGTTAAATTGTTCTGACTGATAAAAAAGCAGCGCTGGATTTAACTGCTAAATCTTCCCATTTGATGGTATTCGCTTTGACATTTTAATCTTGATTTAACTTGACCTCGTGTGGCGCTGGCTGAAGCCGTGAGGATTTGGCAGATACAAGAATTCACCCCACTCTAAACCCATTTGATTTCCACTGAAATACTGTAAAAGGTCAATTGGGATTATTCGACCAGCATATTTCATATCTGCTGCCATTTCAATGATGCTGCCTCCACAATCACCACTGCGTGGAGATAAAAAATAAATAAATAGAAAAATGATCCAGGCAAAAAAAGTAATTCACCTGCGAAAACAAACTTAGAAATATATGATACTGGCGAAACTTTTTTTTTTCACCTTGCAAAACTTTTTCCCACTTTGTTTAGAGATATTTTTTTTAAGAAACTTAGAAAGATTCTCCTGGCAAAATCTTTTTTTCACCTGTTCTTAAGTCATAAACACAGGAGTGAAAACGATTTAGATCACACTTATAAAGGGATCACCAGTTTTGTTTTTTTTCACTGGCCTCTCAGGGCTTCCGTATCTATACCTTTAAATAGCCACAATCATCACCCATTTAATTGAGTTGACAGGCTGAGATCTCAATCATTAGAATTCAAATGGGTCCAGCACAGGATCTGGTAGCCCTTTTTTTAGATCTCAGTCATGGAAGGTCAAAGGTCATCTGTCATGAATGAAGGTGTTACCTTTAAGCTGTGTGTCTGCCTGCAGCTCCAGGTGGTTGTTAGCACAGGGAGGAGGTGGGGCCCTCCTCTTGGTTCTCCTTAAGGTGGATTCTGCAGATATCTACACACAGACACACAGACAATGACATTCAATGACATCCCGTTGACTTCAGTGTTTCCTCATTGTTTGAGAGACATTGAGAGGGACCCATGCTCTAATGTTCCACCAGAGTTTACTGAAATGTGATTGATGGAAGTAGTAAAAAGGAAGAAGAAGAAGAAGGGGGAGGAGGAAGAGGAAGAGGAAGAGGAAGAGAAGAAGAAGGAGGAGAAGGAGGAGGAAGAGGAAGAAAAAAGAAGAGGATGTAGGAGGAGGAAGAGAAAAAGAAGGAGGAGGAGGAAGTGAAGAAGGAGGAGAAGGACAAAAAGAAGGAGAGGGAAGAGAAGAAGCAGCAGGAGAAGAAGAAGAAGGAGGAGGAGGAAAAGAAGGAGGAGGAGGAAAAGAAGAACAGGATGAAAGACGAGGAAGAAGAAATAGGAGGAGGAAAAGAAGGAGAAAGAGGAGGAAAAGAAGAGGATGAAAGACGAGGAAGAAGGAGGAGGGGGAGGAGAAAGAGAATAAGAAGGAGGACGAGGAAGAGAAGAAGTAGAAGGAAAAGAAGGAGGAGGAAGAGAAAAAGAAAAGAACAAAGAGGAGGAGGAGGAGAGAGAGGAGAAGAAGAAGAAGGAAGTTGAAGGAGGAGGAGGAGAAAGAGGAGGAAAAGAAGGAGGAGAAGGAGAAGAAGAAGACGATGAAAGACGAGGAAGAAGAGGAGTAGAAGAAGGAGAAGAAGAAGGAAGTTGAAGAAGAGGATGAAGCAGGAGGAAAAAGAGAAGAAGAAGAAGATGAAGGAGAAAAAGAAGGAGGAGGAGGAGAAAGAGGTGGAAAAGAAGAAGAAGAAGAAGAAGAAGAAGAAGAAGAAGAAGAAGCCTTCCCACCACCAGCCCACCTGTGAGCCTCCTGCATGACAGCTGCTGAGGTTGTTGGGGAGGCTCGTTGAGGCACCCATGGGTGGCTGAGGGGCTCGTCTCTTCTTGGGCGTTTCTGCTGGCAGAGTGTTAGAGGAGGAGACTACCGGGGCATTCACTCTGAGACCCGGAGAAGCTGGCGCGCTCCCTGCTCCGTCCTACGAAGAGCAAATTATCATTATTATTATTATTATTAGAGAATATAGATCCACATATCAGCTCCTGCAGGCGGACAACACACTGTACCATTCCAGCTGTTTTCTTCCTTCTCCTGAACAAGCTGAGGAATCCCGCGTTGTCCTTCTGTTTCTTGTCCATCTTTGGCAGCTCTATAGAATAACAATAATAACAATATCTTGATTAGTATGTAGCAGAGAGGCTGGATAATACGGAGACTGTGCATGAATGTGTTACCTTGTAGTGGAGGTGGTGTGATGACCTGTGTTGGCGTGACAGCTGCTTCAGACAGAAAACACCATCAGCTCAGATTGAACAGTATGAACAGATATAGAGCCGTTATATTGTACCGTTATTCGGCACCTTTCTAACAGCTCTAGTCAAGAGTCGTCAGTTTACTCAATGAGAGAAAAGGTTGTGAACCACTAACATACCTGCTTCAGGTGTCTTGGGTCGGTGCTGGTGGTCAGTGGGCTCCTTAGCAGCGCTGTCTTTGGCGAACACTTCCCTCAGGCCGTGTTCATTCAAGGTCTTAGTCAGGTCCAGCGGCTCTGTGGACTGAGAGTCTCTCAGTAGGACGGTCGTTTCTACTTGAAACTCGCACTTGTCACACACCACCGGCAGCAGCATCTCAAGGGGCACTCTGGGATTCACCCGCACCACGGTCTTATGGGACTTATTGTAGTTGATCAACAGACGCACAGATGCCTGCAAAGACAAGTTTTCTTATACAACTACAGAATGAAAGTAAAATAAGATCAATATTGATTTCCCATTAGTTTGTTTTACCTCGGGCATGTACGGCCTCCTGATCTTTATTTCCTCCGTCCCTTTGGGCTTCAGCACAATCGTGTCCACTTCCAGTGAGCCGATAAGAGAGTTGGGTTTGAAGCTGATGTTGTTCTTGTTAGGCGACAGAACCTCGACGGTGTAGTCGGACGGATTCAAATGGTAGCTTGCACAAAGGGTCACCAGTAAGTCCATCACTGGTTTACTAATAAGAGGAGGAAGTTCAAAGAAAATCACCATAAATAAACTACATCTTATGATCTTGCATTGTTATGAAATTCACAATTCTCAAATTATAGTATGCCAGTGCACGTTTATCACAAAACTAGAACTTTGCAAAGAGGGAAGAGACCAAACATTGGCAGCAAAACAATTTAAATATGTATCTCTAAATATATACAAATAAATATGTGGGACTTTCTTTAAAGGTGCAGTGTGAAGGATCTGGCAGAGCTAGCGCTGTGGTTGCAGATTGCAACCAACTTAAAATTCTCCCTTGTGCAAAGGATGTACAAGAACTACAGTGGCCAACGCGAAAACGCAAAATTGTGAATGGCCCTATCAAATGAAAAAATAAATCAATGCAGATGAGGCCGAGATGTCCTGATTTTATTTCCTAATATGAGTCAAGCTCAAAGAACACTACATTTCCCATAATGCCATCTAAACTAGCATGGGGCCAAGACAGGACCAGGGCATCAAAAATGTGACATTAACATCCAATGTAAGAATTAAAGGGCAGGTCTACTTAGCTCTACCCTCTCGTTTTACTTCTGGTTGCAAAAAACCAAGATGGCAACTGCCAAAATGCTGAATTCAAGGCTTCGAAACGGCAGTCCACAAACCAATGGGTGACGTCACGGTGACTACGTCCACTTCTTATATACAGTCAATGGGACCCTTCCTTTAAGAGGCCATACTGCCTATGGTCATGTAAATGTATCTATGAAAATTGTACAAGAGCTGTACATAAAATGAAAAAATCTTGTAATATGGCCTACCTTCCATGCACCGTGGCGTTCTTCTCCAGCCCCCCTGGCAGAACCACAGACAGAGAGTGGTCTCTCTCCAGTGGATTCACCTGCTCATCCATCTCAATGGACCTCAACAGAACTCAAAAGCCTCTCCAGATCTGATGTTGTTCCCAACGTCAGGTAAGCCGTCTGAAAGATGTTTCAGTTATTAGTGTAAGTGGAAAAACATACATCACATGACCTCACACACCCAAACAATGTCTCAGAGAGTTGAGGCTGTTCACGCCGTCGTAGCAGGAACACCATACAGTCCATACATGACTGTTGGTGCCGGTGTGAAATGTCTCACAGCTGCTCTAAAACATTTCAAGAATGAGGTTTGAAGGCCTGACTCTAACTCCCATTATAAACCTAAAAATATATTGTTCACGGTTACATTTCTGTTTTATTTTTGTTAATTATTTGTTTTTTTACTGACAACATGCCAGTATTTGAGTGCCTTAGCTGTTAAAGTAAGAATTATAGCCTATTAGCAACTGTTAAAAAAGTTATTTTCTGCATTTGCTTTGTCTTCCCTATTGTAGCGACCGAACCGTGACCCCAAAACCGAGGTACAACGAACCGTGAATATTATGTACGGTTACACCCCTACACAGTATGACTGCAACTATTGATTACTTCTCATTATCTAACAATCTTCTTAGTTTTCTCGATTAATCATTTGGTCTATGAAATATCAGAAAATAGAAGACCAAGTTGGCATATTATGCTTCTTTTGTCCAACCAAAAAAAAACAAATATATTCAGTTTACCATCATAGAAGAGGAAGAAAACCAGCAAATACTCACATCATTGAGAATTCACTGTTTCTTTGCATTACAAATTACTTTTAATATTACTCATTTGCATAATAGGACAGAAATGCATAAAGAACTCTGTAAAGAAATGTATAGAGAAAAGAATACAGAAATAAATAAGTTTGGGGGAATAAATAAGGGAAAATCGTGCAGAAATAAATGGATAAATAAATAAATGCAAAACAAAAATATCAATAGAAAAATAAATAGAAAATTTAACAGAAGAGTAAATAAATAAGGGAATTAGTACAAAGATAGATAAATAAATAAACATACATACATACATACATACATTCAAAAATAATTATAAAAATAAATAAAAAATACATGCAAAATTCATACAAAGATGAATAAATAAAGAAGCAAAATAAAACAGAAATAACAATTTATGTCACATTTAATGACATTTATTTATATATCTAGTCACTTATTTTTTTATTTTGGCCATATAATCACAGCTATAATAGTAAACCTAGTATTATTATTGGCCCAAATAAAGCCTTAAATCTATCTTTAACATTGTAAGCTACCCGATGCATTCAAATGTCATCGTTTACCTGAAAAGCCTCTTCCTCAAACCGGACAGTCCAAATCCGCCAAAGGAACTATTTCTTCACGAAAAAAAGTATCCAAAGTGTCGCAAAAAGCAGAATTAGAACCACAAATGGAACGTTTGCAACTTTGCTGAGTTCCACCGAAAATTCTGGAACGACTTCCACCGACTGTCCGACTCTGTTCAGGTGAAGTTGAGGAGACTCCTCGAGGACTCCCTCCAGGAATTTAACCACCTCTCTCTGTGTGTTCACCTTTGACCTCCTGTAGTTCTCTATCACTACAGGAGGAACAGCCGCTTTACGCAGTGTGATTAAAGCCGACGCCCTCCTGTCGCAGCTCACCGGAGCTTGCCAGCAAAACAGTTGTGTGTATCTGTCCCTCAACACGCGCGTGCCACTGATCCGCGCGCTCACGTGAGGAGGTGACTGAGGACAACGCAACAAAATTTAAAGCCACTATTTTCATATAAATAAATGTCTGTTTAGTCACTATCTATAGCTGAAGGAGGTAACACAATAGTGATTGAGCTTATGGTCCACTGATGAAAGTATTACAATATTTAAATATTTGCAGTATTGTGAATGCAGTCTGTGGTGACATCAAAAGTATAAAGGCAAAGAGACGAAACTCTAGTGTTATTTTGCAGCCGCTGCCGCCATTTTGGACTGTTTGTTATAAAAATCATCTTCCTACATTGTGTCCATACTGAATCCGTTATATGCACTTCTGTTACGTCATGTAAACAAACCACATAGGGTACCTATTAGCTGTGCGTTCGAGATCAGACTGGAGACGTCACTACTTATCGTCCTACGTTTGTTCTTCATTCATTCATTCATTCATTATCTGTAACCACCATTCACACTCACATTCACACCCACGGGCAATTTAGAGTCAACATTTAACCTAACCTGCATGTCTTTGGACTGTGGGGGGAAACAGGAGTACCCGGAGTAAACCCACGCTAACACGGGGAGAACATGCAAACATCCGGATTGAATAAATAATTTTTTTTAAAAATAAATACATTTTACAATTTGCTAAATAATAAGCTAAATATATAATTTCTTCCAAAAGAGCTGTACATTAGCATTACGTTAAAAAAGAATAAAATAAAAAAAGAATAAAATAAATAAGTTTGGGGAAATAAATAAGTGTTGAAATGCATAAATAAATACATTTAAAAATAAATAAAAAATAAATGTAAAGAAAATAATGAATGCATTTTAAAATGTACTAAATAATACCCTAAATAAATAATTTCTTCCAAAAGAGCAGCATATTAGCATTTGGATCATTGGTTCAGTGGTTGAAAGCCTGCTCTATATTTAACAACTATTAGATTAATACTACAATCACACGGTAAAAAGTCAACTTTATCCACAGACAGGACGAGATCCATGCAGCCCTTGCAGTCTGCCTTCAGCCATGTTGCTCAAGCAGTAATGCTGAGTTCCAAATAAGCTTACACTGTCTCTCCAGTAAGAGGGATTAGTGCTTTTAAAAGGCTGCGTCTCTCCATTCTCCCACATTCACAAACACTTACAATTCATATTATATAAATGCATCCACACCTCACCTGTGTCCACAGATTGGTCCCATTCTCTCTCAGCTCTCTCTCTTCTGTGTTATGAAGTGTCAGGAGGAGGGAGGTTGAGGGACAGAGAGGTTCTCTCCTCTGTAATCCCTGTTTAGCAGGCGGCCCTGCCCATGTCATATGACATCACTTTGTCTGTGTTTGTGTACTGAAGGCTTTGTGGGAGGTGGTGGTGGTGATGGTGGTGGTGAGAGAGGGGGGGGGGGGGTATCTGCATCAGGTAACCTGGTGAACCAGTCCTCCATCTGAAAGCTCTCTCTAACCACATCAATGTTTAAAGAGTATACCACTCAATTTATACAAAGGCCTCTAATCCACATTAGCTACTGATCCTATCTATAGTATCTGGCTGAATCACTGCTGATCAGCTACACTGTAGTCCATCATCCTGTATACTGTAGCAGGCAGACTCAATTGAATGTTCATGTCCTCTCAGGGCCGTTAAGGCCTTCTGGGAAACGTAGTAAATCACTAATTGAGTAAAAGTAGTTGATTCACATCGTGGGAGGGGTTGGGACCAAAAATAGCTCCTGGAGTGCATTAAACCAGTGGTTCCCAACATGGGGGTTGGGACCCTCACAAGTGCTCACGATATAAATTTAATGGGTCTTAAGGTGATTTTATAGAAAATTTGACTCTAATCTTTGCTTTTTTTTTTTTGAAAACCTTTGTTTTAGGGGGTCATAAGCGCTGGGAACTGTTGCGTTAAAGGTGCAGTGTGTAGGATTTGTCGGCATCTAGCGGTGCGGTTGCAGATTGCAACCAAGCATGCTAACATTAGCATTCATAGCCTCACAGAGCTGCTACCAAAATGTTGTCATTCAAAGGAAAGATGTAAAAATACTTAAGTCGCCCACTTTGCACTTTTTACTTAAATTATCATATTTAAAGGCGCAGTGTGAAGGATTTGGAGGCATCAAGCGCTGTGGTTGCAGATTGCAACCAACTGAAACTTCTCCCATGTGCTATGCGTGTAGAAGCGCTACAGTGGCTATCTAGAGTCAGTGTTTTGTTTGTCCATACTGGGTTACTGTAGAAACATGACTGCCGGCTTCGTGTAAATATATACAGCTCATTCTAAGCTAAGCTAATGCTGCACATTGTTCATTTGAACATTTGAATGATTAAATAAATTAAAATAGAAGATTGGGCTGTTAATAAGAAGAGATTAAACTGGAAAAAATTAAAAATGTTAGCCGCAGGGCAGCCTGTAGTAGTATCTTGATTCATCTGCATACAGTAGTGAGCAGTAGCAGGCAGCTAAGTGGGAGTTTTAATGAAATTAAGCACACAGTGAACACATGTTCACACCTACTGTAATCTTGTAATCTCATTGTGAAGGAGACTCAGTGGGATTGTACCGTGGCCGGCTGGCAGTAAACAGATCGCCGTGTGACTGTCGAGGTTGATGAACTCCTTCTGATGACTAACGGATGAGCAGAGAGGCTGTTAGTTAGTCACACCGTCCAGTCTGTCGCTGTGTGTCAGCACTCGGCGTGTTGTGAAATACACCCACCACGGTCTCTCCACCCTGGACCAGCAGCTTTGTGTGATGGCGTGACACCGGCAAGCTTTATTTTTTCCTGTCTAAGGAAATCAAAATGGCAACATTATGATTTCACTTCCTCCGTGTTATCCTCTGCTCAACATTCAATGTTAACAGTCATGTGTAGACTCCAGACCTATTCTTGGATAGATTCGTGTAAACTCAGGAAGTTTTTTCCCCAGCAGTGTAAAGAATGTGTATCGCGCCATTTATTTCTGTTTTTAGCCAAACTTTACTGTAACAGAGGCGTCTAACAGCCTTCCTTTGACGTGCCACATCCTTCTGTTTGAACAAGGCTTCCAAATTCATCACTTTGCCTCTAATGAAATACGCAGTAAAGTCACAGAGAGCTGCCAAGAAGCTGCTTTGGAAACACCGTTCACACTGGTGGAATATAACCAGGGAAACACTGTATACTGTATATGGCAGCTATCCATGTGTTATTATTTCACCCGTCAGTAGCTACCTCATAATTCCTTATTATTATTATGTACAACACTGATTAAATTGTACAATAATTCAACTGTGCAATACTCTGTCACTTATACTGTACATTCCAGAAATATTCTTATTTAATTCTTATTTATACTATCCTTGCATTATATTTAACACACTTAAAGGGCCAGTGTGTAACATTTCAGGAGATCTATTAGCAGAAATGGAATATAATATTCATAACTATGTTTTCTTTAGTGTATAATCACCTGAAACTAAGAATCGTTGGGTTTTCGTTTGCTTAGAATGAGTCCTTCATATCAGCGGTATTCAGCTGGTTGCAATTTGCAACCACACCACTAGATGCTGCCAAAACCAACACACTGTCCCTTTAATAGAGCCCACTACTCAGCATTTTATTTATTTATTTACATTGTGGTTATATATTGTATGTATTTGATGCACATATTTGTACATATTTCTTTATGCTTTTATATTTCTGCAATTGTATATGCTGTTTTTTTTATTGGGGCTTCTGTTGTTTTTGAGCTGTAATCGAATGTTTTTAAGGTGTGGCTAATTGTTGTCATTGTCATTAGTAGGTTAATTGTTGTTGATTGTTCTTTGTTTTGTTTTTTGTCACATTTTTGACTTGTTTTATTTGTTGTTGATTTATTGTTTTGCTTTGTTTTGGTTGAAGCTTGTTTTCTTTTGTTCCCTTTTTTTTGTATTGGATTTTAATTACACGTACGGACCCCAGGAAAAGTAGAATCTACCGTGGCAGTAACTAATAGGGATTCCAGGTAAATAAATAATCAATCAATCAATCAATCAATCAATCAAACAAAGTAACAAAAAAAAAATAAACAATCAATCAAACAAACAAATAATCAATCAATCAAACAAACATAAAAAATAAATAAACAAACAAATCTCAGAATTGTTATAGTGTTGTGTACACGTGCAGTCAAATGTAAATGATTTGGGTTGAATAAATGATTGCAAGTACACTGACCATCAAACCACAGTGTTTGAAGGCTTCATTTGCGACTGTACCGTTAAAACTCTGTCCATCCGTAGTCTGGATTTGTGCAGCTCTGACAGCCAGAAAACTGTGTTTAGAGAGATTTTAATGAGGAAATCAACCTGAAACTGTAAAAATTCGGGGACAACAAAAATTGGAATTTCAAAATTGAGGGGGACATGTCCTCCCATTTCTTGTGGAATGACACACCTTGGCTGTAGTAAGAAATTAGAAATACACTGTGCATGAGCAAAACAATGATTGGGTAAATGCTGCAGCAGTAAAACAATACATGAAAAGCCCATTAAGGAGTGCTTGTAAAGAGTTGTCAGTTATGTTCACATGGTGAAGTGAAACTGCGGTGCAACCATGTGAGAGTGACACGCTACATCGAGCTACGGGTGTGTCAACCTCTGCTGAGGGATGCAGTTTACACTCGTTTTCACTTCCCAAATGGACTTAACGCCAACATGAATCACACAACTATGAATTTACATAAAGTAGCTTGTTTATATTGGTGGCTGTAACTACTGTAGTTTCACAAAATCTCCAATTTACTCCCAACTTCAGAAGAGAACTAACTTTATTCCACTCTATAAGCATTATGTATTTATGTTTGGGTGTAATTTCAACAAATGTCCAGCAGATGGCAATAGTTTACAAGAAGAAGCAGGTGGAGTGCTGATGTCTAGGTACACCAAAGTGGTCTCCATGTGAGTGCGCACATGCAGTTTCCTGACACCTGACTGTTATCAGTAGTAGTAAATAAAGTTTTTTGTGCTGCCAGTACAAAAACATATAGAACTGAAATAATGATAATCTTAAATTTTGTTTCCATAATTTCTATAACGCAATAAATTTTTCGGCTTTAGAGCACTTTTAAAAGAGTGAAGATAGAGGTTAAATAACACTCGAAAAACTGTCACGGACATTTTCAAAGGGGTCCCTTGACCTCTGACCTGAAGATATGTGAATGAAAATGGGTTCTATGGGTACCCACGAGTCTCCCCTTTACAGACATGCTCACTTTATGATAATCACATGCAGTTTGGGTATATTTTTTAATGCTAAATACAGTACCTGTGAGGGTTTCTGGACAATACTTGTCATTGTTTTGTGTTAATTGATTTACAATAATAAATATATTCATACATTTGCATAAAGCAGCATATTTGCCCACTCCCATGCTGATAAGAGTATTAAATACTTGATAAATCTCCCTTTAAGGTACATTTTGAACAAATAAAAATGTGCAATTAGTTTGCAAGTTTTTTGCGAGAATTCTTTTAAATAATTTATAATACGCTGATGTTTTCTTCTGTTTACATCTTGTTTTGTCTCTTTGTTTGTTTCGAAGCTCACTACTTCAAAGTGTGTTTATAAACTTTTGCAAGTATGAACTGTAAATTGCATATATGAAAACAATATAAAAGTATAAAAAAAAAAATTAAATATTTTAATCAATTATCTTGAGAAAAGTAGGCCTATTCTCTGTAACAAAAAACTGTAATACAGGTATGTGTGTCTATTTAAAAAGTTAAAAGACAACTTTTAAATGAAACTGGATAAAAACAGTGATTTTATGGTAAATAAATAGGATGATAACATAAAGGAAGTGGTAATTATAGGACAAGCAGCTACCAAAATAAAACTAATTCAATAAAAATTATTAATGAATCCATTCCGTTTCAAAAAATAATAAAGTATAGTAGTTTTATAACATCTAACAACAGGTTGCTCTACAAGTGTACATCCAGGCCATCTTGTGCCAGTCGCAGCTATAAGGACATCATCACTCCTCCAGCCTGACGCCTCAACCAACCAACCGGAAGCGCGCATTGATTTCTCCACAGCGAGCAAAAAGAATCAAAGGAGCGTTTATTATTAAATGATACAATCCGTCAAACAAACCTTCCAACGGGATTCTAACACAAAAGGAGACGTTCCATTCTGGAATTGACGGTCTATCCGCTACAATAAGGGATAACATTCTGTTTATTTTCGGATATGGGATCTACCTTCAAGGTCCTCACCTGCTGGGCACCGTGATGGTGGTGAGTAGACACATCTTTCAACACATCTGATTTACATTTATCTTTTGATATATACACGGTGAAAACTAGCAGATATTTTATTATTTATTGTCATTATAACTACGCAGCCATTTAATCTTCACTTCACAGATGTTATATTCCACTGGTGGTTAATTATCTTATTATTAAAGCCCAGTTATTTACTGTCTGACCACTAATTTATCTTCCAAACGAACAGAAATAACCATTATATATATTATATATATAAGCAACCTCTCTCCGACGTGCAGGGAGGGAATAATAGTAAATAACAGGCCCCATTTTGGTGTGAAAAAGAGTCCTTTTCATAACATGTGAAGCAACAATTGGGGCATTTACATTTAGGCAGGTTTTATTAGCAAGGTGGCAGAAAAAAACACATTTCTATTTTTGGCTCTCTGTGAAGGGGATTGATTACAAGCAACACATCTGGTAAGGACACGCCCAGACCCATTCAGACCCATTCAGTGGTTCATGGTGGGACTTCTTGCAAACCTACGTCTGTGAGCCCAAATAGCCTACACTTAAGCTTTATTTTATTTTATTTTATTTTTTTTTAAATTAAATTAAATTACATTTAATTTATTATTTTATTTGTATTTACTTAAATTTTCGTTTTATTTTCATTTATTTTATTATTATTTTGTTTTATTTTATTTTAATTTATTGTATCATTTTTTTATTTTAATTTAATTTACTTTTTTAATTTAATTTAATTTAAATTTATTTTAATTTACTTACATTTTAATTTATTATTATTTTCATTTATTTTATAATTATGTTATGTTAATTTAATTAACTTTTTTTATATTTAATTTAATGTTATTATTATTTTACTTTATTTTATTTTACTTTATTTTATCTTTTTCCCCCATTTGAAAAGATTTTGACCCTTGCAGTAGGCAGAATATTTTGAGTGTTCCTCAAAAAAGTGTTCCTATTGGCTGTGGCTGTGGTGGGCGGTGCTTGGTATTTCCTCAACATGGCTGCCGGGTCACAAACGTTCTCATTTTACAGCTAAACAGTACACTACAAGATGTTTCTGAGAACATTTCACGCCAAAAATAGGCTTTACAGTAACAGAATATTGATTAATATTTGATCAGCGCTGCCTAGTTTGACCATTTCATTGGAGTTTGCGAGTGATTGACAGCTGTCTCTGTTGAATGAACAGCCAATAGGAACGCTCTCTCTCTCTGAAATGACCTGTAATTGGTCAAAGTGTCCCGTCATGGGCTAGATTTTTTAAAGCCTGAAAACAGAGCCATGAGGAGATGCAGAAGTATCTCTCAGAACACTTGAATTAAAATATGCTGAAAGGTTATTATGGAATTTTTGCCCAATGATGCAAAAAATATTCTGCCTACTGCAAGGTTAAGTGCCCGGATAATAGGGTCAACATCTTTTCAAATGGGGGGGAAAAAATCAGATCAAATAAAGTAAAATAAAATAATGATTAAATAAAATAAAATGAAATGAATTTAAATAAATACAATTAAATACAATTTAATTTAATTTAATTTAATAATTATAAATTAAAATTAAATAAAAGGTGCAGAAGTTTTCTCTCATAACACTTGAATTAAAAAATGCTGAAAAGCTATTGTGAATTTGTTGCCCAATGATGCATACTGCTTATCCAGTATTTAATTGTGTAAAATATATGGAAGTGAGGAGAAAACAAGAAGTACAATAATATAACAGGAAATTAGTTGTAAAGTAGTAAAGCTGTGCACTTCAACGACCCCCATGTTGCCCCCGGACCTCAGGTTGAGCACCGCTTGTTTCCAGGGGTCGTTGATAGGAGGCTGCTGCTGCTGCTGCTGCTCGAGCGACTGAACAAGCCGCCTCAACCTCGGTCTCTCTCTCACCGGTTGTCTGCGTCCTTTTCCTTGTTATATTGTATCGCTCCTGGTGTCGTCGTGCTGCTGGTGGTGGTGTTGTATCTGGAGGAAGAGGAGGAGGAGGAAGACATGATGGATAATTCGGCTGGCTTTTTGTTTGTAGCAAATACAGAAAAAGTGTGTATTTTCGGGAGATGACGAGGAGACATAATCATCAACATGGCGGCAGCTGCTGGAGCTCTCTGACACAATTAAGGTCTAGTCTTTCTTATTTCTAATCAGCATTATAAGCTACAGACTTTCATGCTGGCCTCTATGTGTAACCTGTTGAGAAAAATCAATACAACAACATAGACAAGCATACAGGTGTTTGCTACCTACTACAGGGAGCACAAGATAATGATAACAATGTGTAAAGGTATCAGGTAGGTTTTCCATTTGAGTGTTGATTGTTTTTCCTTCTTCTATAAAATGCCCTTTTGACTCCATGTAAGCTGCAGTTGTGTAGTCACTCAGGTAGATGTAGAGAGCACACAGAGCAACATGTCTGGAGCACTCTAGTCTGGAGATATGTGTTGTTGTCTCTCATACTGTACTCTGTGTGTTCCCTGCTCTCCCTTTTTCAGTACCATGGACAGAGAGACATATTCTGTCTGTTGGTGGGGGGGAAAGAGAGCTAGTGATTTGCTGCACACTTAAAGGAGGCATTACTGCTGTGGACATGTTGTGATAGGTACCTTAAAGGACACCATTCTCACATGCCCACATGTACATTATAACAGCATTTGGTTGTAGGGATGTCACGGTACCAGAAATCTAGTAGTCCTAAACCTAAAGGAGTTGTAGTTTTGTTGCCTAAACCTAAGTGTTGTTGTTGCCAAACCTAAAGAAGTTGCCGTTTTGTTGCCTAAACCTAAAGCAGTTGTAGTTTTGTTGCCTAAACCTAAAGGAGTTGTAGTTTTGTTGCCTAAACATATGTTTTTGTTGCCTAAACCTAAAGAAGTGGTTTTGTTGCCTAAACATAAAGGCATTTTAGTTTTGTTGCCTAAACCTCAAGAAGTTGTGGTTTTGTTGCCTAAACCTATAAAAGCCTTTTTGTTTGTGTTCAGAACATGATGTTTTCATTCAGTTTAACGTGTTTCTTTTTTCACTTTTACAACGTAGTAGGCGCAGTAGGCCCCACATTGACCCTCATCTATGGTGCTTATATCAACCAATAATGCACATTTAATGGCTTGATAACAGTTGAATCGGTTGGCTGCAGCCTCAGGGTGGCTTATTTTATTGTACACAATGAGAACTGTGGACATTTGACTTACATCAGGAAGTGATCTCATCATGGCGACTACTATCACAGCAACCAAGTGGAACACTGAAGGCCGTCTATATGTGAACCAGTTTGCTTCTGATTTCATAGATACTGTTATTCGATGTGCAGAAATGTCGGCTGTCCCTACACGTTTTCAGTCTGTCATGTTATATTTGACTGCAGGGATGACCCCGCTGATGGCTGAGCTCAGAGGTGTGGGTGTGGATGTATGTTGGGCCTACAGGCTCCATCAGGACTCACACCCCCCCCCCCCTCCCCCTTTCACCACCACAACACAACCACCCAGCAGCTCATGCTAGACAAGCTGTCAGGCCACACATCATATAACACTGGGTCCCGGGGCAGTCTTTGGGACACTAGCAGATGTGTTTCATGAGACGGCCCTATGGGAGAAGCTACAATTAATTCACAGTTTATGCCTGATGGATTCTTAGGAACACAACATTTGCGCGGCTACTGCGGCTTTCTAACGAGCCTCCACTCCAGTAATAATGGATGCCATGATTGGCTGTTTATGAGCCATGTCACAAATTTATTGTTTTCCCATATTTCTCTCTCATCAATGGTTCAAATTAAGTGTTTTATCATGTGTGGCATAAAAATGCATGTTTTTAGGACAAAAGGCATTTTCCAGTGGTGAGTACAGTTGAGGGCGGCACTGTGGTGCAGTGGTTAGCAGCAAGAGGAAGGCAGGTTCAAACCCGGCCCTTCTGTGTGGAGTTTGCATGTTCTCCCCGTGTTAGCGCGGGTTTGCTCCGGGTGCTCCGGTTTCCTCAAACACTCCAAAGACATGCAGGTTTGCTCCGGGTGCTCCGGTTTCCTCCCGCAGTCCAAAGACATGCAGGTTTTCTCCGGATGCTCCGGTTTCCTCCCACAGTCCAAAGACATGCAGGTTTTCTCCGGGTGCTCCGGTTTCCTCCCGCAGTCCAAAGACATGCAGGTTTTCGCCAGGTGCTCCGGTTTCCTCCCGCAGTCCAAAGACATGCAGGTTTTCTCCGGGTGCTCCGGTTTCCTCCCACAGTCCAAAAACATGCAGGTTAGGTTAATTGTTGACTTTAAATTGCCCGTAGGTGTGAATGGTTGTCTGTCTCTGTGTCAGGCGACCTGTCCAGGGTTTACCCCGCCTTCGCCCAATGTCAGCTGGGATCGACTCCCCCCCATTCCCCCTGTGACCTTGAATAGGTTAAGCGGTTACAGATAATGGATGGAATATTAGAGTGCATGTAAACGTAGACATTGTTAGATGTGATAAAGTCTGGCAAAACTCCCATTTGGACCATGGCGAAGCATCACTATGCTTCTGGGATAAAAACAGTGTTCCAGATTTCACCTTGAGTTGCTCGCAACCCAGGCGCGAGCTGAATGTCAAAATAGCTTAAAATTGTCTCTCGCTCTGCTTTTTTAAAATGGAAACAGAAATAGGTTGCCGCTCCTCCATTTCCATTCGGAAAAAGGGAAGAAAGGGCTGACGACTCGAGGGAGACGTCACTTTTGAGATTATGCCAGGGGGCAGCCTCCTGTTTTCTGGGCCAGTACGGCGTCCCGTGAGGAACAAAGACCCACCTTTGAGACTGATAATGGCTCACCAGGGGGTTTTGGGAAGATCTTGTTTGTGTGCCACTATTTCCCGTGGGACCATGACGGGCTTCTGGGTGTGGAGGGTGGTAGATGGTTTACAGGGGGAATCAATATCTACTGTCAACTACATTTATCGTTTTGTTTTTACAAATTTGAGGCCATCCATCAATTAATTATGCGATAAAAGGACAGTACTGCGTCTTATTCCCCCAGAAACCACTTTACCCATGAAGCCAAATGCAGCAATAAGTTGATTTAGACAACATAAATGGGGCAAAGTGGCAAGATGTATGTTCCCTTGAGAGTCCTTTTTGCTTGGCTTTTCCTCATGCTGTCCAATTCTGGCTATTTCTGTGTCCCCGTAGGCGTTTCACCAATGTCAGACCCCCTATATACTTCCTCTCTAAAGCCCCCACCTCACCTGTGACCTCTAACTGCTTCGATTTCTACCCAGAGGTCAGCGTGACACACGGCACAATTTTTATGCTGCTTCAAAGAATAGAAACATTAATGTGCCTTTTAGCACATTTGTCCGCGTGATGATTCTTCTTGTCGTCAGCGGTTATAAAACGCCTTTTGTGTTATTCACTCAAATCGGTAGTCGTCACTCAGACCCATTTGCATGTGAAATGTGCTCTGTTATTATTTATTTTTTTCTCCTCCAGCCTCTCAAATGCATTTCAGTATTATTAGCTCCTTAATGTCGAGATACATGAGTCATGAGTCACCTATAGGAAGGTTAGATAGTTAAAGTGCCCCTCAACTCAAACATGTATTCTTCTTCTTGTTGTTCCGACAGTCGAATGTTTGAGCTTTGCTGTACGGAATAATGTATGTGTAGAATATGACACTGGAAGGATGTTTTCACATTCATCTGCTGAAAGTGGGGAGTTTCTATGTGTTCACTGAAAAATGCCATTTTTCAGGGGGCGGGGCCTGCAAGCATGATTTGTGACATCACAAATAGTTTGGAAGCCAATCCTGGTCCAACTTTGGTAAACTATTTTCATTATAAAAATAAGGAACATTTCAAACAGAGCTCTACGTGACCGGAAGAAATATATTTATATATATACATGTATGTGTATCAACTGTATTTGTGCCTAGATGACGTCGTGTTGAGCGTTAATCGAGTAGCTACAATGTAAGCAAAGCCTAGCCCTGACTGATCCAAACTCCATTCAGAAAACAAGTATTTTAAAAGTTGTTTGCTTGACGTCTTGCGGAAAGACCTGACAAAGCATGAATCCAGACTTTTTACAAATCTGCATCATGATGTTGTTATTTCGGCATCTTTTTGATCCGTTTATTGCCGTTAAATCACAGCAAAATATGTTTATTTTTGGTTCATACTGCTGTAGTAGACCAGGTTAATGGCGGAAAGGAACGTTGGTATCTAGGTATGACTTGCAGCTTGCCTCGGGCGATGATGAAAGTGAGCTAACGTTAGCTTAACACAAACCACTTGTTGTCGTCACCACCACAGAAGGCCCGCCTTTTAACTAATCCAATCGGAATCCTGACCCGTCTCCCTTTCGTTCCCTCCTCTTTGCAGCTCCCCGCCCCAGCTGAGCCCCTCGCTGCCCTCTGAAGGAGCAGGATGACAAGATGGCACAGCTGCTTGTACCGCCCGGACCTGACAGCTTCCACCCCTTCGTCCCAGAGTCGCTGGCCGCCATCGAGAGGCGCATCGCCGACGAGGAGGCCCGGAAACCGCGGGCGGAGCGCCGCGTCGACAGCGACGATGAAAACGGGCCCAAGCCCAACAGCGACCTGGAGGCGGGGAAATCCCTCCCCTTCATCTATGGGGACACTCCTCCCCGCCTGGTGTCCACCCCTCTGGAGGACTTGGACACCTTCTACAGCAATCAGAAGGTCTGTGTCAAACTTATAATCATTTCATCTGCTGAAAGGAAAATATTCATGTGAATGGATCCCTGTAAGGCTTGTTCATGACTGTGCTGTAAACCATCATTATGTGGACTGATTTAGCTTTCAATTATGGTCTGACTCAGGCAGTGCATTTTGATACGTGGTCTAGTCCAAGCCCCTAAAAGCTTTAAGTTAATTGCCCGATGCTCTCAACGAACTACTTTAAGGAAACACATGCAGATGTAGAAATTTCCTCCCACGTAAGACAAACAGGTGAATACATTGACTTCAGATGGGTTTTTATTACTAAAGGGTATAGTGCCGGTCTTTGAAAAACAATGTGTCATATACTTAATTACTTTAGTACTGTACTTAAAGACCCCCCTCCAGAGTATTTAGGCTTTTCTATGATATTTCATATTTCAGTCATTTCCTGACTAAGTTGATTAGCCACACTGTTTGCCCACATTTTTTTTGACAAATAACTTTTTTGTATCAAAGTAAGGATGTTAATGATTAACCGTTAACCAACATTAAGAGTTTTAACCGATTAATGCTATCGGTTAAACGGTTAAAATGAATATTAAAGATTAAATATAGGCTTAGCAAAACTCAGAGGAGCGGCTTGTCCCTTAAAGGTGAATAGCTGGTCCACCTTAACAGCCCACCTTAAGAGAGTCTGAGCCGGAAATTGTGCGTTTGAAACAAGCTGTCAGGATTTCTGTCATTTGTGATGTCACAAATATACAATATTTAGACCATTACACGGTTTTAAACGTAAACATTCTAAATGTGTCCCAGTTTATTTCCTGTTGCAGTGTATGTGAATGACATCAGCTGACAGGAAGTAAACATGGATCCAAACTATTGCCTAGCAACGCAATTCCGTTGCAATCCCGTTGAAATGCACTAAAACGGAGCGTTTCACCCAGAGGGTAAATACAGGTATATTGAGGCAGACAGTATGAGGAAAATAAAGTGTTTCTTGAACATTACAGCATGTAAACATGCTCTAATAGAAACACAAAATGCAAGTATGAACCTGAAAATGAGCACAATATGGGACCTTTAAGTAGAATTTTGAATGAAGAACTTGGATGGTAGTGTTTTTACATTGTGGTGTTGCTACTTTTGATTAACTAAAAGTATTTTTGGCAACAACTTTCTAGTGAAATTGCTAGTTTTCCCTCCATTAATTCATTATCATTTTGCAGTCGAGATGCAAAACAAACCCTCATTCAGCAGTAATGTGCTCAGCCAAGCTCAGAGCCTTTAGAGCACAGGGCCAACAGAGGTGCTAAATGTTAATCTGAGCCGCAGTGCCAACATGTCCTGCCTGAGGTGGACTTGGACTCATCCAGCTCCATTAGAATAAACAGCCAGCTTAGTCCTCTCTGCTGCTATGACTAATCACACATGGCATGGATGAACACACACTACACTGTATGCAGGTTTATGAAATGTAATTCATAGTTTTATGTCTCCCATGGGTGCTGCAAAACATTTTTAACTCATTTCTCTTCTGTCTCTCTTCCAGACCTTCATAGTATTGAATCGCGGGAAGGCAATCTTCCGTTTCAACGCCACTCCTGCCTTGTACATCTTAAGCCCCTTCAACCCTCTAAGGAGGGTAGCTATTAGAGTTTTAGTACACTCATATCCTTTCACAGTTTGCTACGGACACAGCTTGATTTGGATTAAAAGGTTTATCAGACAAAAGAGGGATTTAAATGATGAGGAAGTCGAGTCTTTACTGCTGCTGAGTAGCAGAAGACATTTTAGATCACGGACAAATGTTTTTTATTGTTACTGTAGCAGTTATGGACGGGGAAATGTTGACTGTAAGTGTATCATGTTACATAGCATGCACGAGTACAGGGATTAATGCTCCATTGTGTTCCTTGACTTTGTCTCTACGATGTTCAGCATGTTGATCATGTTCACCATCCTGACCAACTGTGCTTTCATGACCCTCAGTAATCCGCCGGAATGGGCCAAGAATGTAGAGTAAGTTTTCTCTTATTTCGCTCTGTCCAACAAGACATGTTGTGGTTTTTACATTGAAATATACATTCATTTACCCTTTGAGACAAAAAGCACACCTCTTCTTCTTATGGCGCGTTCACACCAAGAGCAAAGCAAACGATTACATGCAAAGTCGATGCAATCCAAACTCCATTCAGAAAACAAGCATTTTAAAAGCTGTTTGACGGTGATACATGTAATCCAGTACTGCCCTGCATACAGTAACTCTGTCACCCTCTCCCCACGCTTCCTCTCTTGTTTACCAGGTACACATTCACAGGGATTTACACCTTCGAGTCCCTTATAAAGATCCTGGCCAGGGGCTTCTGCGTGGGGAAGTTCACTTTCCTGCGGGACCCGTGGAACTGGCTGGATTTCAGTGTTATCCTCATGGCGTAAGTACTCTGACAAGCCTAGTTAGGATCAGCGTAACATGATCTGGCGTATATTAAGAGGCCAAATGCCTTTAGTGCTAATCAGCACAGCAGCCCACTGAATGTGAGAAGGAGAACAGAGAGTATGAATGATAATCTGCAGCTTTGAAATCATGGCCAGAAATCTCACCTCTATTCTGTTATAATAGCATGGAGCATCTTGGCCCATATTTGTCCCATGCCTCAGTGACTTCAGCTACTACGAAATAAAGCCTTTAGCATTAGGTCACATTGTGAATGATTCTTTGTGCTTATAGTATTTGTTACTAGGGGTGTAACGGTACGCAAACTTCACGGTTCAGTTTGTACCTCCGTTTTGGGGGTCGCAGTTCGCTACATTTTCGGTGCAAAAGAAAAAAACAAACAAAATGTGAAAAATATATATATTTTTTTCATTTATTTTGAAAATTATAAACATTAACAGGACGTACCTAAAGGATGTTGCATATCGAACCAACTGTCCTAACCGAATGATTCAATACAAATACACGTACCATTCAACATATTCTCATACAACGGGTCGTATGATATCTTACGAAAAAGTTATTCCTCCTTTTTTGTGAGTTTTCCTACAAATGTCCAGCAACACGTGTCAATTTCCGCCTGTTACATGCATACAGTCTTTTCAAGATATACTTCCGTCTTCACAGGAAACAACTTGGTTAGGTTTAGGCAACAAAACTACTTAGTAAGGTTTAGGAAAAGATCGACTTGGTTAGGTTTAGACAACAAAGCTACCTAGTTACGTTTAGGCAACAAAACGACTTGGTTAAGTTTAGGAAAAGATCGACTTGGTTAGGTTTAGACAACAAAACTACTTAGTTAGGTTTAGGAAAAGATCGACTTGGTTAGGTTTAGGCAACAAAACTACGTAGTTGGGTTTAAGAAATAAAGATTGTGATTAGGATTGAAATAAAACCGGAAGTAGCATAACTTAAGTACGGAAATTACGTGACAAATAAATCAACATTTACATCTGGTTACACACGGAGTACGAACACCGTTCTCCTGGGTGAACGTTCTGTGTTTTTCGACCTCCTCCCTACGCTGCGTTTGTCGCTCTTTTATACTTCCTGGTTCACGATTTAGTGGAATACATACGTATTGATTTCGTAGCACATACACAAATAAGTGCATTACTTTTCGTAGGTATCGCTACTAACAGTGTATCACCGTTACACCCCTATATGTTACTCACTGGTCGCATAATACAGTAAGACCATAATCTTCTTTAAGAGATTCCTGTAATTCATAAAGCTGCTATGAGAGATGTATTTTCCGATGTGCACGTGTGATGGATTTCTGCCTGTGTATTTGCTGTGTGGTAACTGTGCATTTGATCCTGCAGGTATGTAACAGAGTTTGTACACCTAGGCAATGTTTCAGCTCTGCGCACGTTCAGAGTTTTGCGAGCTTTGAAAACTATCTCAGTAATACCAGGTAAGGCCGCCCGCGCCTGCCTCCAGCACTCCTGCCATTTGTCCTCTGTGCGTGACCGTTTGCCGTTCCCTCCTCTTCCCCCCTTCCCTATCCCACGACCCTCCTTTTGTCTTGTCACACCATGTGTGCCTGATTTGTGTGCGCGTGGATATATGTGCGTGTGTGTCCCACACCTTTCCCCGAAATGCCCTACTCCCCTTCCTCCTCCTCCTCCTCCTCCTTCCCCTCCTTCCCTTACAGATATGTCACAGAGTTTGTGGACCTGGGCAATGTCTCAGCACTGCGAACCTTCAGGGTTCTGCGAGCCTTGAAAACTATATCAGTCATCCCAGGTGAGAGAGCCATCAAGGCCCATAGGGTTAATGAAATGCTAACGGCTAACTGGCGTTTCGCTAACATCCAAGCACCCCCGCCACCCCCCCTTTCAGCTCATCTCACTGTAGCTAAGCCTGATGACGCCCGTCGCCGTCCCTCATGCTGCCTTCGTCCCAAGGCCAGTAAAAGCTGGAATCTGGCTCCAATCTGCGCAGATTGACACGATTCTGAGCTTTTAGATACATCCTTTAAGGCAGAATTCTTTTTGGTTGAAATCTATTCTTGCCTTGGGAGACTTCTAAGTAGATTTTGTGCACTATTTGTTTTTGTTTTTTTTCCTTTTTGCATGAGACATTGCAAAAGCCGATTTTCTGGTGGCAAGCACTTGTGTGTGTAGGGTTCCTCCTTACCTTGTTTTCCTGTGCATGTCTTGTTCAATGTTGTGTGTTTTTTGGAGAAATTGTGATATGGTGAGTGGTGGTTGGGTAATGGCATTCTAAACACTAACACTATTCACATCACAAACAACAAACTAACAAAAAGGTAAACCAACCAGGAGAACTTAATTCTTTGTATAAAGGAGATCATCCAATTCGACAACACACGTCACATATTCTAGCTGTGTCACGACTACATTTGGACCCACTTGAAACATGTTGGGCTCTACTTATGTGGCAGTGCAAAGCCTGGTGCAAGCGGTGCTAGCACATGTTGGTATTTTTCCGCACCTTGAAATGCATTTTGCTTTTTTGATATTTACACGCAGAGCACAGTGCACATGGCGCAAAGGTGGGAGAAGAGGTACAACATGATTGAGAGTGGTGTTTTGGTAAAAAAATAAATAAAAAAGGTCTTTAATGTTGAGAATAGACATCCAAAGACCAGGGCTGGTTTGGGGAAATAGGCCAACTTGCTTTATTGTTGAATGGAAGTTACGTGACAAAAAGTACGTAGTTAGGTTTAGGAAAAGATCGTGGTTTGGGTTAAAATGACTCCAGAAGTGGCGTAACTAAAGTATGGAAGTTACGTGACACAAACAACTCAGTTAGGTCTCGGAAAAGATCAACTTGGTTCAGTTTAGGCAACAAAACTACTCAGTTAGGTTTAGGAAAAGATGGGGTTTGGGTTCAAATGACACCGGATGCGTTCTTTTCGCAGGTATAGCTACGAACTGTGTATGAGAACAGCCCAGTCTGCATGCTAAATATGAAGCCAGAGCCAGCAGGTGATTAGCTTAGCTTAGCATAGAGACAGGAAGCAGATGGAAACAGCTAGCCTGGCCCTGTCCAAAGTAAAAAAAAAAAAAAAACTCACTAATTATCACACTGTAAAAAACCACAACATAAATGTATTAAAAGTTGTGGTTTCAAGAGGCGTTGTGCACTGGAGACCAGTAATGGGACTGGCTGAGAGGATAACGATTCATCACCACAATCACCCTCCAATATATTTACCACTTCACTCAACCCTCTTGTGCATGGCGCTGTGTCTATATGGATAAAAACAACATGTGGGTGTGGACACGTCCTCATCGACCTTGTGCACATTACTTAGCGCTGTGTGCTGGTCTTTGCGACTGCACTAAAGAGCTCAATTTAACTGTTTCAGTGGCATTCTAACACATTATTTATTAATGATCATTTTCCCAGAGCCCGATACCATAGCACTGTAATGGGCATGAGAAAGCTAACTTTATCTCGTGGTTTATCCATGATTAGCAGTGATCTGTGTCAGCCTGGTTCCTGTATGACAGTTCATACAGGAACCTCCACTGCAGATCCCCCTGGCTGCTTGCTACTGTGAGCTCTTATTAGCAGCTTCTTCTCTATACAAGCTTGTGGCTGTAATTAGCAGTCAGTAATCATCCCGCGATGTCCCGACCCGACCCTCCCGCCCCCATTTTGCCCTCTCTCCCGTTTAGGCCTGAAGACCATCGTGGGCGCACTGATCCAGTCGGTGAAAAAGCTGTCGGACGTCATGATCCTCACCGTGTTCTGCCTCAGCGTCTTCGCCCTCATCGGCCTGCAGCTCTTCATGGGCAACCTGAGGCAGAAGTGCGTGCGCACGCCAATCGGCAACAACGCCACCAACAGCAGCAACATCACCGCATACGCCGACGACAACGCCATGTTCTTCAACAACACCCTGCTGGAACTGAACCTCACGCAGAACGACACGGAGAGCTCATTCAACTGGACGGAGTACATCAACGACGATAGTAAGGCCGGCGTGAAAGTGCTGTTGCATGTCCGCCAGGCGGGGTCAACCGGGGTCAAGTTAGTTTCCACACCCTGACTGACCCAGAGGGCTCGGGTCAGATACTGGCTATTCCACCCCAGACTTCCCGAGTCTGGCTACTCCATATGTAGAGATCAGGGTGGTGGCGACGGCGGCTTGTGTTGGCCTGCTGCCGTGATAAGGAGTGACAACGATGGCTGGGAGCAGGGGGGCTTTCTAACAAGTGCCGGTGGGAGAATGCAGCAAATGTGGCGGATAATCGCCACAACAATATAACCCTCTACTCCCCCCCCCCCCTCCCTCACTACCCTTCATCATTCTCCCATAGCCCATCTGTGTGGCATGAAAGTGCTAGAGGAGGGTGAGTCACTGACCGCCAGCAGGATATCGAGGAGACGTGCACCAGCTACACGACAAGCTGCTGCCAAGAGCAAGAGAAGACAGAGCTGATTAAAAATGGCATAGACGTTATAAAGTCTGGCATCTTTATTGCATCAATGCCCCTAAAAATGGGATTTTTTTTGCGTCAGTTAGATGACGACAGAGTGGACGCGGCTGCTTATACACGCACGCAAAAAACACAACAAAAGGATGACTAATATGGTGGGGTGTTAAAACAGACACCTCCCTGTCTCCCAGTCAATGTACAATATTAAACCCCACAATCAAAGTGTAGAGAACCCCACAGGGTGCTTTCTGTTCCCACATCGATCTCTTCCGTTTCTGAAACATCCTGTGATGTGGCTCTGACTGACCCGTCCCTCTCTCTCTCTCTCTCTCTCTCTCTCTCTCCCCCCCTCCTCTAGGAAACTACTATTTCCTCCCTGGCCGTAGGGATGCTCTGCTCTGTGGGAACGGCAGCGGCGCCGGGTAAGGCTTGACATGTTTTATTTATATAGCCAATTAGACGCACCACGAAGCCGAGCACACGCAATTAGTGTCGACATCGCGCCGAGGCATTACGGGAATCTAAACTGCTGGTTAACTAGGTGCATTTCATTTAAAGTGTTGTTGCTAAAGGAAGCTTATTGGTTTAAGTTCATATTTAAGCCATTTATCAAAGTACTCCAAAAAGGAACACAGGAATTGTTGCAGATTTCTTACCTAAATGTGCAGAAGATAGCACATATAATATACACAGTGTACAGTCCTGGTCAGAGCAAAGACTTGCCTTAGACTCTTGAAGACTTTTTGGCCTATAGAAGCCTTTTGGATGAGAGGCAAAACGTCTGCAAGCATCTAGAGCATGGGTCAGCAACCTGCGGCTCCGGAGCCACATGCGGCTCTTTAGCCCCTCTCCAGTGGCTCCCTGTGGATTTATAAAAATGGAAATGGATAACTGTTTTTTTGTTTACATTTTCATTTTCATTTCTCATTGTTGTAGGTCTATGGTGCGACGGTACGACGGAGTATTAGGACCACATTGAGGGGGAAAAAAAATCTGAGATTTCCAGAGTAAAGTCATAATATTACAACAATAAAGTCATAGGTTTACGATAAAAGAAAGTCGGAATATTATGAGAATAAAGTCGTGATATTATAAAGTAGTAATTTTACGTTTTACTTTATTTTTTTCTCATAGTAATGACTTTATTCTCAAAATATTATGACGGTTTTCTGGTAAAGTTATGACTTTATTCTCGTAATATTAGAACGTTTTTTCTCGTAAAGTTATGACTTTATTCCAGTAATATTATGACTTTTTTCTCTGTTACCATCATCACAATGCTCAAATGTTTTGCGGCTCCAGACTTTTTGTTTTGCCTAAAATGGCTCTTTTGATGTTAAAGGCTGCTGATGCCTTTAGGGTTGTAAGAAAATATCCAAAATATCAAGTATCTTGATATAATGTTACGTGATACTGTACTGATTCTCAAAAACACTGTATTGATTTTTGCCTGAACCGCAAACGGCCGGCCCTACAAATGCAAAAATCGGTCACTGAGTGACTATGTGATGAAGTAACACGATTGGTCGGCTGAGTGTTGGAGTTTCCTCATTTGCCGTTGCTCTTTCAATATGACAAGGCGGGAACAGTCCTTTATTTAAATAAATAAATATGCAAATGAGCCTGTGCATCCGGCTCTGTATATAAACATTTAACAACAAATTCAAACTTCTAAATGATATTGTGAAACCTCAGAACGCTCTATCGCATGTTGCATGACACCTCTAATGCAGAGTGTTGCTCATAACCCCTGTCTGTGTTGACAGGCTCTGTCCGGAGGGCTTCACATGCATCAAAGCCGGTCGTAACCCGGACTACGACTACACCAGCTTCGACTCCTTCAGCTGGGCGTTCCTCTCCCTGTTCCGATTAATGACCCAGGACTATTGGGAAAACCTCTACCAGCAGGTCGGTGCAACTCATCTCTGATCATTATGGAGTACAGCATTTGCTTGTCCCTTGGTTATATGTACTGTAATTAGGGCTGCAACTAATGATTATTTTCATTAGCGAATAATCTAGCAAATACCAAATGCCGAACTCGAGGCTTCAAAACTGTAGTCCACAAACCAATGGGTGACGTCACGGTGATTACATCCACTTCTTATGTATATACAGTCTATGGTTTATGGACTACCGTTAATATTATATTATTAATATTATATTCCATTTCTACTAATAGATCTCCCCAAATGTTACACACTGCTCCTTTAATATAATATAAAACAGGAAATCTCCATAATTTTAGTGGATGAAAACATCATTTTCTGTCATTTTTGCATGAAAAATTATGATGAATTAAAATAGCTTTTGTCATAATTTCATAAGACAATCAGTAAATATCTGAACAATCAAACCCAGATGAGTTTTTTCAAAATGGTGTGTCATTCTGCAATTATTGACTAGGCCTGTTATGTAAGGCTATTTGTGTATTGTTTTGTACTGCAGCAGCACAATGCAGCAACTTGACATTTGCAAAGTCACCAAACAAACAGTGTCGTGACCACAGCCAAACACTATACACAGTACATTGTGTTACTTCAAAGAAAAACGACAAAAAATCCATTTATGGCATCCTTCTTTTCCTCTCATAACGAGAGGAAACACTTTATAATAACCATCATTTATAAATGGTAAAAAACAACAAAAAAAAATAGATAAATAAATGAATAAATAAAATACATCGGGACAGGGCATTTTGAACAAAATTAAATTTTCCAATCATAAATGCTTGTCATTTTAAAGAGATACCACATTTTTTATTAAGTTCTGTTTGTCTTTGGTCCGTCAGACTTTGCGCGCGGCGGGGAAACCCTACATGATCTTCTTCGTGCTGGTGATCTTCCTGGGCTCCTTCTACCTGGTCAACCTGATCCTGGCCGTGGTGGCTATGGCGTACGACGAGCAGAACCAGGCGACCATCGAGGAGGCCCAGCAGAAGGAGGAGGAGTTCCAGGCCATGCTGGAGCAGCTGAAGAGGCAGCAGGAGGAGGCACAGGTAGGACATTTCTTTCTTTCTCTTCAAAATTGAGCATTAGAGTGATTATCTCAATCATTTCAGTTGATTTCCATTGACAAGTCCATTAACAAAAAATATGTTTTAAACTGCTAAAGCAACGAGGACATTTTAGGAACTTAAAATGTAAAATAGTCCAAGTGTATATATAGACAAGTGGCTGGGAAAATCTTTTTGTATCTAACTCTAGCTCTGTTGATTCTCGGGCTTTAAGTCTTGTGCCAGCTGCCAAAAGCAGCGTTGCCCCCGGCGACCAAGGGATGCACTGTCCTGGATGACTGACAGTCCTCTGCTGCTCCCTCAGGGGTCAGGAGTCCTTGGTCGACCTACAGAAAGAACAATTAGCAGCTGGACATTGAGTGCAAGTGAAACGCTGGATAATGGGAATGGAAATAAGCAGTTATTTTAGAGGCTTGTGACGACAAAGCCAAACAGTCTATTTCTGTCCTGATACATGTGTAACTGTGGAAGACAGAGCCGGCCAATATCAAAAATAAATAAATAAATGACTCAGTAAATAAATAAATACGTCATTAAATGTAGCAACAATAATATTAAAAATAAATGTAGCCATTAATTAATTGATAAAATGTGACATAAATTGATATTTCTGTTTTAATTTGCTTCTTTTTTTATTTATCTTTGTATTAATTCCCTTATTTATTAACTCTTCTGTTTAATCTTCCCTTTTAATTATTCATTAGTTTTATTAATTTTGAAATGTATTCATTTATTTTTGAATTTATTTTGTATCTATTTATTTATATTTATATTTATTTTTTACCTATTTATTTATTTTTGCTTTTATTTTTTATGTTGCATTTATTTGTATTTGTTATTTATTTTGGCATTTATTTTTTAATTAGTTTATTTCTTTATTTTTTTACAGCAACAACAGCTGTCAGTGTGTCAGTGTGTTGACTTGACTATGATTTGCCCCAAACTACATGTGATTATCATAAAGTGGGCATGTCTGTAAAGGGGAGACTCGTGGGTACCCATAGAACCCATTTTTATTCACATATCTTGAGGTCAGAGGTCAAGGGACCGTTTTGACAGTTTTGACACAACATTTTTTACTCATCAAAATTTAGCGCACGCTTGGAGCGTTATTTAACCTCCTTTGCAACAAGCTCCCCTCTGGCTTTAAAACTGAGTTGCAGCTTCTGCCAAGGTCGGGAACTAGTGATCTACAATGTGTGTGTATAATAGTGTAAGATCATTCAAACGCTATATTTCCCCCATTACTCTGCGTTTCATGTCGTACGACATCCTTTCCAGCTCATCCTCGTTAGCGGAAGGTCAGACACATCGTCTCGCTTTATGTTTCCTCTCAGAGATCCTTCCCCACCTCTGCTCGACCCTTCAAAGGCTATTCTGCCAGGCTTCTTCCTTCTTATCAGGATTGTGCACGTTCACATTGTTGATGTTGGTCGCCACGACTGACTCTTAAATCATCGTGCAAAAGGAGGAATTTCTCTTATTTAGGACAAAGATTAAAGATGGAAAAAGAGGAAGTATAGAAATCTAAATTGAGTTACATACTGTCTTTTTTGATTGCTTAATTATTTGATGTGTGTCTGGTATTTTTAGCTTAATATGAACCAGTGTGTGTGTTCATCCACGTGGTAGTAAATCATATTTCTTAAGGAAAGATGCAAGAAATTCTGTTTCCTCTGGTGTTGCAGTGATTTGGCTTCTAAGAGTGGAATTTCCTCCTTGTTTATAAAACACAAAGGCTGTTATCTAACCCAGCATCCACACAATTCTCTTACTCAATGAGTATTATAAATGCAGGAATTCAGAAATGTTTTGGTTTACGTTAAAAACATCCAGGCGTCCATTTTTAGAAAGGTGTCTGAGGCTTATTTGGCTCTCTGTGCTGCTGCTCTCAGCTGCCAGGCTCTCTCTCTCTCTCTCTCTCTCCTCCGCGAGAGCCTCTGAGACAGGCACCGGGTCGCCATGACAACTGTGCTTGTGCTCCCATTGGCTGGCAGGTTGCCGCGGCAGCAGCCACGGAGAGCGGGGAGTACAGCGGGAGAGGGGGCCCCACCTCCGAGTCGTCCTCGGGGACGTCTAAGCTCAGCTCGAAGAGCGCCAAGGAGCGACGCAACAGGCGGAAGAAGAGGAAGCAGAGGGAGGAGGAGGAGGGGAGGGGGGGCCACGACAAGTTCCACAAGTCGGAGTCGGAGGACAGCATCAAGAGGACGAGCTTCCGCTTCTCCATAGACGCCAACAGGCTCTCTTATGAGAAGAGATGCTCCTCACCCAACCAGGTAAATACTTCCCTGACAAATCAGGTTGGTCAGTGAGTGTTTCCTGATGAATAACGTTTCACACATGTCACTTCATGCCAGGGTTACACTTAAAGGGCGGGTCCATCATTTTTCAAAATGTGAAACTATTCCCTTTTAAAAAAGCAGCGATTCAAATAAAAATCAAGCTACATTCACCATTACATTTGTGGACTATTCGTCATTATTTTCCTGTTTCTGTCTCACACCTTCCTGCCCTGACTACATTTCACAGGACCAACCAGCACCAAATGTGTCATTGTGGTGTCTCTCTAAGTATGCCAGGGCTCTTCACCCTCTAACTCCATTTTCTCGTTTACTCTCTCTCTCTCTCAGTCCCTCCTCAGTATCCGCGGATCCCTCTTCTCACCTCGGAGGAACAGCCGCGCCAGCCTGTTCAGCTTCCGCGGCCGGGCGCGCGACATGGGCTCCGAGAACGACTTTGCCGACGACGAGCACAGCACCTTCGAGGAGAGCGACAGCCGCCGGGGCTCCCTGTTCCTGCCGCGCCGCCTCGAGCGCCGCTGCAGCGCCGTCAGCCAGACCAGCCTCGGGGCGCCGCGGGTCATGCTGCCCGCCAACGGCAAGATGCACTGCGCCGTGGACTGCAACGGCGTGGTGTCTCTGGTCGGTGGAACTTCTGTAACAACCTCCCCTGTAGGTCTCCTGCTGCCTGAGGTGACGTTTGTTTCATGCTTTATTTTCCCGTTGACCTGCTTTAAGTTTATGCCACCTTTTATTCCCATCCGTTTGTTCTCATGTTGTTGATAAATGAATGATATATGAGCACATACTTGTGTGTTCAATCAAGCTCAACACCGATAACCTGTTTGATCTCCCCTTCTGCTAAATATTGCCCGAATTAATGTGTTTTTGATGCATTTTTTTTTTCCAGGGGACAACTACAGATACTGAGCTCAAGAGACGGCGGTCAGGTTTTCACCAGCCATCCATGGATTATTTAGATGAACCAGTGGCCAGGCAGAGAGCCATGAGTGTGGCCAGTATCCTCACCAACACCATGGAAGGTCAGAATGGGGCCTTAGTCTTTATTGTCTTATTTCCTTCCTGTCTTGAATTTCCTGCCCTGACCTCATGGTCTTATTTATTGAGAGCAAAAAGATAGAAGTAATCATTTCCAAAAGTCACAACATGTTTTTATCTAACAAAATATTGTGCTTCCATCATATTTGTTGGCGTTTAGCCTTTCAAAAACAGTCAAAATATGACGACAGACATTCAAAGCTTTATTCTTTAAACCTCAATAGAAGATTTGATTATAAAATAAAAAAATCTAAACCTAGTGGTTTGGTCCAGGCCACGTTGTTTGTTTCCCATTTACAGAGCCAGGGCTGTGTACGAACACTGGCTTTTTCTTTCAACGTGCACACATAGAACGGACAGCCAGCAGTCCGAAGTCAAAAGGTCAAAATGTATTGAGAGAAAAAAGATAGATGTAATCATCTCCAAAATTCTCAAAATGTTTTTATCTAACGACATATTTTGCTTCAATCCTTATTTGTTGGTGTTTAGCCTTTCAGAAACTACAGAATGGACAGCTGGTAGACCGTGAGGAGATATTTTCTGAATTTGACAAAAAGTGTAATGGATTAGACATTTAAAATTTTGTAGCCTATAATATAAGTTTATATTTAAGTTGTCTTGGCAACATATAGGTCACACAATATTAGCCTATTTAATATGCTATTAATTAATACATTTATTCATTTCTCCTTTTCCAGAGCTTGAAGAGTCGAGACAGAAATGCCCCCCCTGCTGGTACAGATTCGCCAACAACGCTCTGATCTGGGACTGTTGCCCCCAGTGGCTGAAAATCAAGGACATCGTCTTGCAGGTGGTCATGGACCCATTCGTGGATCTGGCCATCACCATTTGCATCGTCCTCAACACCCTCTTCATGGCCATGGAGCATTACCCCATGACTAAAGAATTCGATAACGTACTCTCAGTTGGAAACCTGGCAAGTATTGTGTGATATGCTTAGAAAGTCTTGAGTGTCTTGAATGTCTATTAATTCTGTTTAAACCTGGTATTTCTTGCAGATAAAGATTAGACTACGCTAATATTTTTTGTATTATACTATTTGTAGTATTCGATTAGATTGTTGGCGTTTAGCCTTTCAAAAACAAGCTCTTTAGTGGAAAAACCAGAAAAACATAAATGTAAAATATCTCTCATGATGTAAAATGTGTCCTCTTTGTTATTAGGTGTTCACAGGCATCTTCACCGCAGAGATGTGCTTCAAGATCATCGCCCTGGATCCCTACTACTACTTCCAGGAGGGCTGGAACATCTTCGATGGCATCATCGTCAGCCTGAGTCTGATGGAGCTCGGTTTAGCCAACGTAGAAGGCCTGTCTGTGCTCAGGTCCTTCAGATTGGTAAGTCCACTGGTGGAGTGATATCTCGTTACACGATTTATCTGCTCCTTAGATGAGAAAAGTTAAGATGCACCTGTACTTCTAGGGTCAGGACACGATGCCTCTCTCAATAACACTTATGCTATTAATGAGCTAATGATGTAATGAGAGCTTTTGTGCGGCACATGAAAGATCCCACTGAGAGTTGTCGTGGCCTTTGGGGCTCAGTGTGTTTTTTTCTGTTCACCTGATTAGCGTTCTAGGACTGTTGCTGTGCTGCTAGACTCTTTGAGGACACAGTTAGTGATCTACTCAAATAGACTAGTATTTGGAAAGCTGATTTAGTTCTGCTTTTAAAACAATAGTTTTTCTTCATTGTTAGATAAGATTGACAACACTCTTTACATATACACGAACAAACTAACCGATCGATGCAGTGGTAGACCAGCAATTCATGTGTTCTGCGGGGTAAAATTACTGTTTTTGTGAATGGAGTCTGGTGGCTTTGTATACAGCGATATAATGGCTTCAGTTCTCCGTCAGGTAAGGGCTGTCTGGCGGCGGGATAAAGCTGTAAAAATATTCAAAATAACTGAAAAACTGAAGCCGTTATATAGCTCTCTTCAAAGCCACCAGACTCCATTCACAAAAACAGTAATTTTACCTCGCAGAACACGGGATTATACATACAACCCCAATTCAAAAGATCTGAACTAACCCTTTCCAAACTTGGCCCATTTGAAAAAACGGAACACCCTTTAATCACATCCAGAAAAATCACACAGTCCTTTTCATTTTCTTTTGAAACAGCTGAGGGTCTTCAAACTGGCCAAGTCATGGCCCACTTTGAACATGCTGATCAAGATCATCGGGAACTCCGTGGGGGCTCTGGGCAACTTGACTCTGGTGCTGGCCATCATCGTCTTCATCTTCGCTGTTGTGGGCATGCAGCTGTTCGGCAAGAGCTACAAGGAGTGCGTGTGCAAGATTTCCGATGACTGTCAGCTGCCCCGCTGGCACATGCACGATTTCTTCCACTCCTTCCTCATCGTGTTCCGGGTGCTGTGCGGCGAGTGGATCGAGACCATGTGGGACTGCATGGAGGTGGCTGGACAGTCCATGTGCCTGATAGTCTTCATGATGGTCATGGTCATTGGAAACCTGGTGGTATGGGTTTTTTCCTGCTTTACAAACAAAAGATTCCATTGGTCAAACATATATTTCTGCTAGCATTTAAAAGAACCCTAAAAATCAGTTTTTATAAATTTCCAAAAATTTGTGCTTGGTGTGAAACAGCTTTTACAAGTAATGAGGTCAAGTGGAATTCACTGTCCCCTGCCTAATGTCCACTTCTTCCCAGGTTTTAAACCTGTTCCTGGCTCTCCTCTTGAGCTCCTTCAGCGCCGACAACCTGGCAGCAACCGACGAAGACAGCGAGATGAACAACCTGCAGATCGCTGTGGGCCGGATCCAGCGGGGCTTCGCGTTCATCAAGTCCACCTTGCGGCAGTTCCTCCGGAGCATCTGCTTCGGCGGGGGCGGTAAGGGCTCCGGCCTGGCCGAGGAGAGCAAACCCCTGGATGAACTGCACAGCAACGGCAAGGGCAACTGCATCTCCAACCACACGTCGGTGGAGATCACCAAAGACCCCACTGTGGTGTACATGACCGAGGGCAACGGACGGCCAGGAGGAGGGCTGGTGGTCGGGGTCGGGGTTGGGGTTGGTGTTGTGGTTGGTGGGGACACTACAGAGAAGTACCCGATGGAGGAATGCGACTACATGTCATTCATTCATAACCCCACCCTGACAGTCACGGTGCCCATCGCCGTGGGCGAGTCGGACTTCGAGAACCTAAACACAGAAGATTTCAGCAGCGACTCGTCGGACGTGGAGGGCAGCAAAGAGGTAAGACGAAAGATTGTCAGTTTGTAGGAAAGTCACACAGCTTTCGTATTTGATTAGCTCCTTTTTTTTATATGTGTAATAAGCGTCTTGAGATAACTTCTGTTGTGATTTGACGCTATACAAAAATAAATTGATTTGATTTGATAATAGTTAACTCCCCGCGCAAACCAGATGATGTATAAATGTCAAGATTTGCATAGAAATGGCCTTTTCAGAGACATTTTCCAACAGTCAAGCGGTTTGAAAATAACATACCTGCTGACTCATTTGTACATGCATGACTCATGCTGTGCTACTGAGGGACTCAAGAGTTTTCACTCAGTTCTGAAGCCCTTTGCAGCAGAAGTAAGAGCCATGTACCACAGTTTTACGTGGTTGACTTGACAGCAAATGCAGATTGGAAGTAATAACTTGCACAGACTTTTTTGTAATTCATTGTAGGGCTGGGACGATAACCTAATTCGATACTTGGGTACCAATTCAATATGTATTGCGATTTTTAAGTATTGCGATTCGGTAGAACCATTTATTGTGATTTTTGTTTCCTTTTTTAGGCCGTTTGAAATCATTTAAAAATAAATGTCAGTATATGGGTGCTCTACAGTTGTAGCGTTGGGCCGATTTGAACACGGAGATGAGCGTGACGGCTGGCTTGACCGCACGTTACCGCAATACGATAACGTTTCCTGTCTATGACAGAGTTAGCATGCAGCTTTAGCTGTGATGTAATGATGCAATGTGTGAAACCCAAAGTGTTTTCATACTTTACTGTATGTGTAGTGTTTACCACTTTGGATTTAAAATGGGAGGGTGCAGGTCGTATCCACGCGGACCCTCCGCCGTTTTGTACTTTCTCGTTTCGGCTCGCTGCGGTTTGTTTTGGTTGACGGATACGGAACGGATATGACGTCAACAACAAAAAATAAAAGCGGGTTAACTTCCTAATAACTTCCTTTTACCTCCTTTTACCATTGCCTATTCTAACAGAGCAAATCTCAGGTTTGCTGTCAAGCGTTGCCAGGCTGACAGAGCATTGGGACTGCGCTCCCCCGGTGATGTCAACCTGCCACTTTGGGTGTGGTGCCAATTCCCTGTGATTCAAAACAGCCCAGGAGACTATTTCTAGCCACGGCACCACATGTTCCTTATATGTACGAGGCAGCGTTCCCACTAGTCACCGCTGATACTAACAACCTGTGGCCAGGGGTTGCTGATTTGTGATAATAAAGCACCAGTTAAAAGTTATTTCTTACCTACTATGTTTGATAAAATCAGAGATATTAATGTATGCATTTTGAGTTACACAATGAATATTTGGCGCGTCTTTGTGAGTATTAAACCAGCGTGCCACCCTTTTGCTTTGCATCTATTAGGGAAACTGTTGTTCTGTGTGGCTAACATGTTCTCCCACTGTGCCTTGTGGCTGACCAGTGAGAGCAGACTTGAGGTTGTATGCTGGCTTTTGGTGTGTTTGACTTACTTTGTTTAACCCCCCGTTTGTTATTGCAGCTGTGTCACAGACGCTCTCAAGGTTTTCAGTGAGAGGAGAATTGTAAGACCACTTTATTGTACCATAGCACAAACCATGAGGACTGCCTATGCCATTTACAGACAAACAACATATTTTTCTCATACCTTCAATGGATTGCCCATTTTCGTTCTTTGCCTGGTCTGCCCTCCGTCCCCCCCTACCCCACCCTCTTTGCTTTAAACCCTCCCCCCCGCCCCATACAGCAGCACACTCAATGCTGTAATATTTTTCTTTACCCACCCTTCCACCCCCGTTCATAATTTACCTCCCAAGCATCAGGCTGTATTGCAGTTACAAACCATTAGGAATGAGCAACACCACCTTCTTTTCCATCGATAGACAAACTCATCTAACATGATCTTTGCTTTTGACTTCATTGCTTGGTTTTGACTTGGTTTTGGGACTTGATTGGCATCCAACACTCCGAGCTTGAGAATGAAGGAAGAGAGGAGGACGAGAATGAGGGGGGGGGAGAGAGATGGAATGAATTTTGCTGTAGTTTGACAAAATTCATTTGTCTGGTTCATAGCACATGCATACACACATGAAATACTCGTACGTACTTGTTTTCTGTGATACTCAAATAATAGTGGAAAGATGAAAGATTCTTTACCGAATTCTTTCCTAGGAGATCATTTTGAAACACAAATGAATCAACGCTGATTTTTGCAGGGTGGCAAAACCGATAACACATGGCAGTTTATATTGAAAAACTGTATAAACAATATAAAATTGAGGAAACTCCAACCCAAATTACATTGAATCCTACCAGAGATGGTACATGTACACAATTATAAGTTGTAGGCCTGTACCCAATAGCTTAAAGCTTCATTTATAATGTTGAAATTCAAATTCTAAATCAACATTCGAATGCTGTGCAGCTTCTTTTATTTTGCATGTCTATTCATTCTGTTTAAACCTGGTATTTCTGCACAGTTGCAGATAAAGATTAGGCTACACTTATATTTTTAATATTATATTATTTGTAGAATTAGATTGCAGTGGTAGCTGCGTAGATTTCTGACTCTTGTGATCCAAACATTTCCAACAACTCGAGAGCGTTAAGTCCAAAAGTCAAAATGTATTGGAAAAAAGATAGATGTGATGATTTCCAAATGTCACAACATGTTTTTATCTAATTAAATATTCTGCTTCAATCCCTATTTGTTGGCATTTAGCCTTTCAAAAACAACATTTTCACTGCGGTCAAAAAACGGTTTGCTCTCCCGCTTGCCGCACACAAAGCGAGGCACTCGGTTATGAGTTATAGTCATTAAAGAAAGTTCATTTAATAAAAAAAAAAAAACTAAATCATTTAATCAGATGAATCACTTTGTTAGAGGATGTTTTTTGAGGATGATAACGTCATAAAATATGACAACAGACATTCGAAGCTTCATTCGAAAATCTTAATAGAAGCTTAGAATGTAAAAAAATTACATTCGGTACAGCCCTAATTAGTCGGTCTTGTTCTACGTGCTTCTACGCCTGTGTTATCCACTTTTGTTCCACTGCAACTATCTCGTCACCAAACTTGTACAAATACAGTAAAACTTGCCAACAAAATCTGCCAAATAAAAGCATGTTAGGTTATGAGTAAATGCCTCATATAATCCACGCCCAGAAGAGCTAAAATGGGTCTCTTGCTGAAGGAGAGAAAGAGAAACCGGAGGGACACACCCCTCCAGAAAACGATGCACTTGTGAGCAGCATGCTTCCATCATTCCCATGCCGTATTAGCTGGGTCCCACGGCAATCAGAGCTGCTGCACTGTCTAGGATGACATGTTCCTGTACTCCACACGCCAGACAGATTAGACATGAGGCCACGTAACACCATGTTTGCCCAAAGAAAAACAGACAGGAAGCCTCACAACACCAAAAGTCTCACTATATGCAGATGATGTTGTAATGTACATTAACGCAAAAAACAAAGATCACTGCATTTTAGGGTTTCTGAGGAGCGTTGCCAGGGTTCAAAATCCAGAGTTAGCAAGGAGTAAAATGAACTTGACAACAGCAGCAACACTTGTCCTTACATGTGTTGCATATTGTTGAGAAGAAGGATGAATATCGTTGACTACCACATTTAGTCCTGTATGTTTTCTGGGTATGCATGGGTGCTAATTCAACATGTTTTATAAATGGGAACAACAACAAAAAAAGCGCCCGACCACATGCTGTCTTATAAACAGTGCACAGTACTGGTTTTTGCTGGTAAGCTAATGTGGTTATCCGTCTACTTCAACACAAACAGAAGAAGCTTGTACACTGCTTTCAAGGAATGGAAATAACGTGTTTTCATGTCACTCAGGAAAATGTACAACAGTCCCTCTGTGGGTGGATTCTAGCTTTGAGGGTGGGGGAATTATTATTATTATTATTATTATTATACATAGAGGCAATTTTGGAAATGGGATAAATTATAAGACAAACTGATTTGGGGTCATTTTTCAGTGGACATGAAAATACTTCAGCACACGTTCTGCTTGGTACTATTTCAGGCTTGGATTGATATGCACTGGAATACTGCATGCACTCTTCCTCGAACTGAGGTCACATCAAACGTACCCACAGAGCATTTCCGTAATGCCAACCTCCCCAGTGCCATGTGTTGCCACATAATCTGATTTAAGCCATCAGATAATACTAATATCAAAGCCTGTAGGTACATTTGATCGATGCTGCATGTGATGATGATAATACAATGACTTTAAAGAGCCCAACTCTGTGAGCTATTACAGTGCCTAGTCTCCACACTAAGGTGTATATAGTTGTGGCACTGAAGTACATGTGAATGGAGAATCACAATGATAACCAGCTCAGAAGGTTGGCTCCTATAACCGCTGAACCTTGATGGCACTGCATTGTAACTTTGTAGTCTTCTTCCTCATCCATGCAGAAGATCGATGTAGAGCCCCAGCGTCTGAGCTCATCAGAGGGGAGCACAGTCGATATGCGCCCCCCAGGAGACGGGGTGGATTCAGTGGAGATGGAGCCGGAGGAGTCCATGGAACCAGAGGCCTGCTTCACAGAGGGTGAGAGGGATGTGAGGGTGATAGGCAGGGAGGATGATGGGTAGTAGGAAAGTATGATGAGATGGTGCATATACACAATTATTGTGAATCAGCCGTAGGGCTGTACAAATAATTTGAAATGTCATTCATAACGTTGACGTTCAAATTTGAAATCAACATTCGAATGCTGCTGTTTTTCTGCATGTTTTTTCATTATGTTTAAACCCGTTATATCTTAGGGATGCACCGATACCGGATCGGATATTGGGCTGAAACATTTAAAAGGTTTACACCTGATCCAAATATTTCCAATAACTTCAGAGCATTGTAAAGTCAAAATTTTATTGAAAAAAAGATAGATTTCCAAAATTCACTACGTTTTTATCTCACAAAATATTCTGATTCAAGCCATATTTGTTGGCGTTTAGCCATTAATGAAAGTTGATTTGATTAAAAAAAAAAAAAAAAGCACATTTGATCGATGCTGCATGTGATGGCACTGGAGTACATGTGAATGGAGACACAATGATAACCAGCTCAGAAGGTTGGCTCCTAAAACCGCTGGACCTCTGTTGCCGAGGATGATGGGTAATAGGGAAAGTGGGACAGAAATGTGGGAGTTGAAATGCTTCCACAGCACACTTCCAGACGCAGAGTAAATCACATGTGCTTAGCACTGGTGTGTTAAAACTCACCGCTGAGTGACAGTGAATGTAAATGCTCAGCAGGACAGAAAGAGAAAGTAGTCTGTGGGATTGTCTTGGTTTGTAATGAAACCTGACATTTAGTCTGACACACCTCCAGCGTGTTTCTGAGGCTGCAAGTACCTCTTCAGTGTTTCATGAGTGTGGAATACAGAAAGAAAATATGATGATTCTTCTGCAATGGTTTAATGGCATCCAAATGGGAATTTATTTGCATTACTTTTGCACTAGATTTTGCACCAGAAGTAATGAAAACAGACTGAGTGAAGATTGGGTTTAATCATGCAATCACCTTAAGTCAACATATTCATTCTCCCCACATTTCCAGGCTGCGTGAGCAGGTTCCAGTGCTGCCAGATCAACGAGGAGGAAGAGCATTTTAAGACCTGGTGGAACCTCAGGAAAACCTGCTTCATCATAGTGGAGCACAACTGGTTTGAATCCTTCATCATATTCATGATCCTGCTCAGCAGTGGAGCACTGGTAAGTGGGTGGTTTTTTACCTCCCGTTGTGAGCCAAAATCAATAACGATTTTTGATGTTTTTTTGATAAACTTGCATAAGTCGGTAAGTGGTTAGCACTGACACATCGCAGCTGGGTTTGAGCCTCAGCCCTGGTCACACCTCGTTGTTTCCACCAGCAGGTTTTACTGTTTGTTCCATTCTGTACAGGCGTTTGAGGACATTTACATCGAGCAGCGGAAGACCATCAAAACCGTGCTGGAGTACGCAGACAAGATCTTCACTTACATCTTCATCCTGGAGATGCTGTTGAAGTGGGTGGCATACGGCTTTGTCAAGTATTTCACCAACGCCTGGTGCTGGCTGGACTTCCTCATTGTAGACGTATGTATATCCAGTCTATATAAAAATACAGCTTCCAATCTGGCATTAAAGGAATACTTCACTCCCAAAATGATAATTTGTATATCAGTTACCCACCCCGTGTTACCTTGAATTCTTGAAGAAAACTTTGTTTTTCTCTCATGTCTCCACAGTGAAGTCGCTAAAACCTTACTATTTAAACACTTCCGCGTAAACAGCCTCATGCTTGTGCAGGTGCGCTACTCGTCCATGCAAGAATTCAAGTTAACCCGAGATGAGTGATTGATATACAAATGGTTATTTTGTGGGTGACGTATTCCTTTAAATCAAAGATTATTTAGACATAGTTTGACATTTTGGGATATGGATATAAAGCCATGATGCGATTTAGCTTAGCTTTAATATGTCTATAAATTAAAGGGCGGGTCCATCTGCGTTCTGTTTTGTTTTTTTCAAAAGGAAACGCCCACTCAGCCACTCAAAATTTGGAAATTAAAGAAAAGAACGATATAACGGCTTCAGTTTCCCGTCGGAAAGGGCTGTCTGACGGCGAGGTAAAGCTGCTGTGGATGGGGGCAGCAGAAAAAAATATTTTAGCCACCTGAGAAAAATCAATATCAGTTTCATTGTACGCTATATTTTGAATATTTTCACTGCTTTTTCCCGCCGTCAGACAGCCTTTCCTGACGGGGAACTGAATCCATTATATCGCTGTCTACAAAGCCACCAGACTCCAATCACAAAAACAGTAATTTTACGTCGCAGAACACGGTTTCAGCTCTGGAAAGGACCAGTCTAGCATGTTTCTAGTCTTTATGCTAAGCTAAGCTAACAGCCTCCTGGCTGGTACAGACATGAGAGTGGTATCTATCCTCTCATCTAACTCGTGGAAAGAAAGCAAATAAGGGTATATCCCAAAATGTCACTATTCCTATTAACAGACAGATATAAATACCATTGAGTCTGCTTAAGTCATCTCTCTCACCTCTCTTTATCATTTATTCATTTTTAAAGACTTTATATGTCTTTAATGGTGTGCAGACCAATCATTAATGCCTAATCAACCATCCTGTTCAAACACTGGCAGTGCGCAGAGGGACCTCTTTCATGTCTCCCCTTTCACCCCCGCTCGTCTCCGTCATTACCGTCTCTCAGGTGTCCCTGGTCAGCCTCGTGGCCAACGCTTTGGGCTACTCTGAGCTCACCGCCATCAAGTCTCTGAGGACGCTGCGAGCCCTGCGGCCCCTGAGGGCCCTGTCTCGGTTTGAGGGCATGAGGGTAAGGACGTCGTGGAATAACAGCGGAACACTTTTATATCGTAAACGTGTCTGTAGAGCTATCTGCTTGTTCTCTGCTCAGGAGTGCTGAAGGAAAAATGTTACGACTGCATGCTTATTCCTGTAAAGTTATCTTTTCCTTGCAGTTCAACACTGTATTTCTTCTATCTGCATGACTTTCTTCACATTGTGTCAATGGATTACTGTATATTGCTGTTCTCAGGCATTGTTCTCTGCTCGTGTGGTGCCTTTGACCTGTAATTTTTTTCTTTGTTGTGTGTCTTTTTTCATTTACAGTCAAAACAAAATGTTGTGACTTCATCCCGCCTCTCTAAGGTTTTTTTCTGTTTTGCTTTTTTACCTTTATCAAATGTTAACTTTTTCACCTGTCCACCTTCTTCTTTCCAACTGTCATGTTGTTAGATTCTTTGTTAAGAGCTTTTTGTGTGCAGACTTATTAAATACAGCTTTGAATGATATAGGAATACTATTTTTAAATCTTTTGTTCTGAAAACCGTAGCATTCAGCTCAATCAACCAGTTAAGTGATTAGATGATTGTAATGGCCACTCAAATCAAACAGCCTCTCCGTTTTGGCGAGCAGTGACGTCCGTTTGACCGTCTGTCTGTGTGCTTCCAGGTCGTGGTGAACGCGCTGCTGGGGGCCATCCCCTCCATCATGAACGTGCTGTTGGTCTGCCTCATCTTCTGGCTCATCTTCAGCATCATGGGCGTCAACCTGTTCGCGGGGAAGTACTATTACTGCGTCAACACCACCAACGACGAGGTCTTCCCCATCGACGTCGTCAACAACAAGTCCGACTGCCTGAACCTGGTCAACGACAGCGCCCGCTGGAAGAACGTCAAAATCAACTTCGACAACGTCGGGGCCGGGTATCTGGCTCTGTTGCAAGTGGTGAGTTTAGTCCCGGTGACACAAGAAGACAAAATGTATATATAGAAATTAAAATAGTAGATATTTTTACTCATCCTGCGTACAATTATCCAAATCAGCTGTACTTAATCAAATCATTTTAATATGCCAATAATACATTATACTGTCAATATCATAAAATGATGTGATTGAGTATAGTGCCACATTTTTCATTTACACACTGTCATGGATGGATTACTGAACGGTCCAACCGGGCACAGGCCCAGGGGGCCCCTGGCCTTCACCTACAAAATGCCACTCAAAGAGAAGAGACACATATCAACTAGGAAGAGACTCAAAATGACCACAAAGAAACATAAAACAACTACAAAGAGATGCAAACCAGCTGCAAAGAGACACAAAGAGACCACAAAGAGACACAAAATGACCACAAAGAGACACAAAAAAACTACAAAGAGACACAAACGACCACAAAGAGACACAAAATGACCACAAAGAGACACAAAACAACTACAAAGAGATACAAAATGACCACAAAGAGAAACAAAACACCTACAAAGAGACACAAAACAACCACAAAGAGAAACAAAACAACTACAAAGGGACACAAAATTACCACAAAGAGACACAAAACAACTACAAAGGGACACAAAATTACCACAAAGAGACACACAACAACAACAACAACAAAGACACAACAAATGACCACAAAAAGACAAAATGAACACAGAGATGCAAAATGACTACAAAGAGAAGCTAAACAACTCTAAAGTTTGTGTGTCTCGCCCCTATGTAGGAGAGATGATGGGGCCATTTGCATGTCTGTGCCCACATTTGTCTCATAATCCGCCCATGCACACAGCGATGATGTTGCAAACCCTCTGTGGGCTGCGGCGCACCTCTCCGTGGACAATATGGAATCTTTTCTTCCACTGTTTAAACCCCTTTTCACTGTTGTCTTATGAGCTCTATACAAGTCAGGGAAATCACTCGTGTAATGTCCCCCAGTCATACTTTGAAACAATATGAGAATATATGAAATATGAAATTGTTTAGATGGTCTCCCACTATCCAGACTGACACACTGGCTCTTCTCTCATCTGCTCTCAGGCAACATTTAAGGGTTGGATGGACATCATGTACGCAGCCGTGGACTCTCGAAATGTAAGTCCCTTGGTGCTTGACAGAAGGATTTGTAAATCGTTGTGGCTGACACATACCAGTAACATTTTGAATTCGTTCTATCTCACTTTAATCCAGTTGGAGGACCAGCCTGAATACGAAGTGAACTTGTACATGTACCTCTACTTTGTCATCTTCATCATCTTCGGCTCCTTCTTCACCCTCAACCTGTTCATCGGCGTCATCATCGACAACTTCAACCAGCAGAAGAAGAAGATAAGTTGCAATTAGTAACAGTAATCAGATGATTTAAACTACCAACATGTTCTATAGACTTTTCAGTAGGAGTGGGAACCACATCCATTATCTGTAACCGCTTATCCCATTCAGGGTCGCGTTAGGGGGGCTGGAGTCGATCCCAGCTGACATTGGGCAAAGGAAGGGTACACCCTGGACACATAGACACATAGAGACAGACACATTCACACCTACGGACAATTTAGAGTCAACAATTAACCTAACCGGCATGTCTTTGGACTGTGGGGGGAAACCTGAGCACCCGTAGCAAACCCACGCTAACACGGGGAGAACATGCAAACTCCACACATTTTTGGTGGGCTTTCGGCGATGTAATAATAATTAAAAGTAACGCTGAAATCCAAGGCAACCCCAGGTTATCCATCCTGCTCGCTGTTATTAATGTTGACACTCTCAGCTTTAGTTCTGCACCGCGTTGGCGTCGGAACACCAGGTACCAGTCTTGTGCCACACTGTGCCAACTACACGCATACGAAGCAGCCCAGATTTAGCCAAAGCAGACCCACAGCTGCGTTAAAGCTACAGAATAATGATTATCTGCAGCACGGCGAGGACCTGCCGCTGCCAAGGATTACTCAGGATGCATGAGTCACTGAGAAACACCCAGCCTGCACACACACACACATATATATATATATATATATATATATATATATATATATATATATATATATATATATATATATATATATATATATATATATATATATATATATATATATATATATATATATATATATATATATATATATATACACATGCAGTGTATATATATATATATATATATACACATGCAGTGTCACAGGGAATGTAGTCTGGAAATGTGCCCTCCGTCTAACCGAGCACTAACAAGTAGGCAACGCCCAAGCGAGGCAGGGGGGAGGGGTCGCACTGTGTTTGCTGCATGCTGGCAGGTCTGGCTTGACTGACTGACTGAGACACTGTATCAGTCGGTGTGGTTTCAGCAGCCCGACGGCCAGCGTGTCACACAGATGGTTTGCTCAGTGTTGACACCAGTCCTCCCTCCAGACACGCATCATACACTCAGTGAGCAGCACTGAGAGTGTGATGTGTGCCTCATGTATCATATCATGAAGGGGGGTCATTGCTTTGATTAATGAGAGCACGCTGAGTGCGCTGGCTGAAGTTTGGACATTTTTATAGCCTCAGTGATAGCTGTGGCCAGAGGATTATGGGACGGGATGTCCGTCCGTCTGTCCCATTCTCGTGAATATCTCAGGAACGCCTGGAGGGAATTTCTTCAAATTTGTTACAACGATTTTGGTGGTTCAAGGTCACAAAACTGTTTTTTTTTGCCATAAGTGATATATTCGTGATCAATACAACAGTTTGAAAAAATAAATTGACGTGCGAAGTAATTGCACAAAAAAAAGCCCCCAGATTGTAAAGGCCTTAAGTCTTTGTCCTGGGTCAAATGTTGTCCTCATCTCGTTTTTTTCATTCAAGTTTTAGTTGACTAAAAGGGCATTTTTGTGTTACCTTAGTCGAAGAAAACCCAAACTATTTTAATAAAGTTTTAGTCAGTAAAAACTGTTTTAGTCATCAGATTATATTGAACATTTCAGTCAATCTAGTCTAGCCAAAATATCATCTTGTTTCTTTCTCCTAAATTGAGTTGCGTCTATATTTATGAAACAACAACAACACGGTTGCTCCGTAGTCTGAACCAGGACGGCAAACTTTATTACTCCTTTCAACCTCGACAAAGGCAGCACAGACCACATCCACTCCTTCAGTTTCACAAGTATTTCGCATTTTCGTGTCGTTTATTCGTCATGATGCTAGTGTTATTCATACACAACCAGTGAATTTTTAAGAATGACATCATCAAACATATTGCACATTAATTTTCTGTCCATCTAAAGAACACAATCTCCTTTTTTTTTATCACAGAACCTAGCACTTCCTGCTTCCTCTGACAATACTTTTATATCATCTGTGAAGATATTTGTAGGACATATGGTTGCTCTGTTGTTCACATTGCTCTCTAAAAATGTATAAGAAAGATATTCTTCTATGTGGTAATAACCAAGTTGTGTTTTGTGCTCCCTTTACTTTGGAGGTCAGGACATCTTCATGACGGAAGAGCAGAAGAAATACTACAACGCCATGAAGAAGCTGGGCTCCAAGAAACCACAGAAACCTATACCTCGGCCAGCAGTAAGACTCTAACTCAGGGCTGCACAAAGTGGTTCGAATTAAAAGGCCCGCGGGATTCTAATTTTACTATCTTTCAAAGGCTGTATCAGGCTCGGTTTTAGAGTTGAAACTACAAAACTTAAGGAATCCATTGGTAATATCTCTGCATACTGGGGTAACTAAACAGTCTTGGGAATCCATAAATTGGGTATGACTGGAAATTAACCCAATTGTATTCAGCAGGTGGGTATGTTAATGCTAAAATAATATTCAATTAGGGGAATTTGGGATCCTAGTACCAATTTGCATCTTAACAACACAATACAAGGGAACATTTTGGGCACCTCTGCTGACTGTTAGTTCTTACTAACAGACTACTAATTAGAGGCGTAAAAATGACCCCTTGTCCTCCTCTACCCCCCAGAATGCATTTCAAGGCTGCGTGTTCGATTGCATCACAAAGCAGGCCTTCGACATCGTGATCATGATCCTCATCTGCCTTAACATGGTGACCATGATGGTGGAGACGGACGACCAGACGGAGGACATGGACAAAATCCTCTACCGGATCAACCTGGTCTTCATCGTGCTCTTCACCGGGGAGTGCATGCTCAAGATGATCTCTCTGCGTCACTATTACTTCACCATCGGTTGGAATATATTTGACTTTGTGGTGGTGATCCTGTCCATCGTAGGTAAGGAGGTGTTGAGGTCGCAGCTTTCCGCTGGGTTGTGAGTAAACTTGTGTTCTGAATGTTCTTTTTGCTTTTGCAGGGATGTTTTTATCGGAAGTTATCGAGAAGTACTTTGTGTCCCCGACGCTGTTCCGAGTGATCCGCCTTGCCAGGATAGGACGCATCCTCCGCCTTATCAAAGGTGCCAAAGGCATCCGGACGCTCCTCTTTGCCTTGATGATGTCGCTCCCCGCTTTGTTCAACATCGGACTCCTTCTCTTCTTGGTCATGTTCATCTACGCCATCTTCGGCATGTCCAACTTTGCCTACGTCAAGCGGGAAGCGGGGATCGACGACATGTTCAACTTCGAGACGTTCGGGAACAGCATGATCTGTTTGTTCCAGATCACCACGTCGGGCGGTTGGGACGGTCTGCTCGCGCCAATACTCAACAAGCGCGAGCCCGACTGCGACAGCAAGTTGGAGCACCCGGGCAACAACTACAAAGGCAACTGCGGCAACCCGTCGGTGGGCATCTTCTTCTTCGTCAGCTACATCATCATCTGCTTCCTCATCGTGGTCAACATGTACATTGCCGTCATCCTGGAGAACTTCAGCGTGGCCACGGAGGAGAGCGCCGAGCCGCTGAGCGAGGACGACTTCGAGATGTTCTACGAAGTGTGGGAGCGCTTCGACCCCGACGCCACGCAGTTCATGGTGTACAGCAAGCTCTCGGACTTCGCGGACGCTCTAGATCCGCCGCTGCGCATTCCCAAGCCCAACATGCTCCAGCTCATCTCCATGGACCTGCCGATGGTGAGCGGCGAGCGCATCCACTGCCTCGACATCCTGTTCGCCTTCACCAAGCGGGTGCTGGGCGAGAGCGGCGAGATGGACGTGTTGCGCGGGCAGATGGAGGAGCGCTTCATGGCGTCCAACCCGTCCAAGGTGTCTTACGAGCCCATCACCACCACGCTCCGCCGCAAACAGGAGGACATGGCGGCGGTGATCATCCAGAGGGCCTTCCGGCGCTACCTGATCCGCCTGGCGATGAAGAAGGCCTCAGCGCTCTACAAGGAGAAGCTGAAGGAGGGCATCCGCGACCCCGACAAGGACGTCATGGTCATCAGCAAGTTCAACGAGAAGTCCACGTCGGACAAAACGGACATGACGCCCTCCACGGCCTCCCCGCCGTCCTACAACAGCGTGACGAAATCGGACAAGGACAAATACGAGAAAGAAAATAGGGAAAAGGAAAACAAAGGGAAAGACAGAAAGAAATAGACTTTTTAAATAGGAACAAAATGCATCAGAGACATGAGGGAAATTTGTTTACAGCTTCTAATGGGGGTAGATAGATGTACGCTTGTGTGTTAAGAGTTGAGGAACGCTACACCAGGTAGGCCTGAAACGGGAGTGTGGTTCTGTCATATGTGAATACGTGGAGTCTTCTCAGAGGTGGAAACAAATGATCCAGCAGACACTGCCAGAGATCGACCGGAACACGGGAAAGCCTCTCTGCAAAACGCTTGTGATTTTCCTATTGGTTGTTGTTACTATCTGACACACTTGAGTGTACCGTTAAGTTGTCTGTAGCTAGTGCTGCTGCTACTACTATAAATCCAGTGTCTTGAATTTAACAATTGCTGTATCACTTAAAAAAATACTCTGCATTTTTTTCTTTTTGCTCTTTTTTTTTATGAGAAGGAATGTTTTCTACTTTTTTGGTTTTATTATTATTATTGTGAGAATGTGTCCACTGCTTTCACTGTTGTAAAAATCACCAAGGGCAGACAAAGTCAATGCTGGAAAACTACACGACAAGCATCCGAAGCTCTCGGTTCACACAGTATATACGAAGCTGAAACAAAAAGCGCACCGCTGAAATGCAATGGACAAACACATTGTGTTCACTGATGTGCCATCAGTGATTGTTGAAATCTGTATTGTGCTCCTATCTGGGCTGCCATCTCCCCCCGTCTCAATAGAAAACACACAAGTCTCTGAGTACAGAGAAGCTGAATGTATGCAAGGAGTGGACACGTTTCAAGAAATTGTTTGACGTTTTGGGAAAGTTGCTATTATCCAGCGAGTTAAGGCCTTTACACACCGGGGGCGTGATGGATAAACACGAAAATGCAAAATACTCGCCCGTGAATATTATACGTCATGGGCATTTATCGTGAAAGGTGAGAACGGAAGGAGTGGATCTGGTCCATCAAGGTTGAAAGTTTGCCGTCTTGGTGCAGACTACGGAGCCTCTGTGATCTTGTTTTCTGTGTTCCGCACAATGTGATTGGTTGATGCCTTTATTCGCGGTGCGAAAGCTCAGAAAATCGACCTCGTTCCGAAATTGTTCTGTGTCAAAGTACTCATGACTAAAACAACAGTTCGAAAAAATATATTGAAGTGCAAATTAATTGGACCAAAAAAAAAAAAAAAGGTGTGTAAAGACCTTAAGATGAGAAGATCGATACCATGCTCATATCTGTCCTTTCAAATTTTAAAGTTGCTGGTCTACCGCTGCATCGATCGGTTAGTTTGTTTGTGTTATTGTGTGACTTTCAGAGCGTCCACAGCAGTACATTGCTTAACTGAAAGAACGGCCAAGTTACTGCAGGTAATACACACCCAATGGATATATCTATATTTATCGTTTTTGTGTCAAATAGTTGATTTCTTAAGTAAGTGTACTGTATGTAATGATAATGTACAGCTAGTGGGTCATTGTTGTGAAAGAAACTCCTCCGTCGGGATCCACGGTGCGGCATTGCCCTGTCGAGGTTTCTTTCACAACAATGACCAACTCGCTGTACATTATCCCATACATGTATATCAGGTCAGGTCACGTGGGAAAGAAGTTTTTAGAAGGGCTTGGGAAATGACCATTTTGACGCTAAAATACTGACCAAAATTTGAATGTTCTGCATTTAAATAAACTGAAATGTACAAAAGCGACAAGTTGCCGTGTTACCGGGATTCTTAAACATGTAAAACGCACACAGGTTGTGCCGTAGGATTACTGACGCTGTGTACGGATACAGAGATGAGCTGCTGTGATTAAAGGCTTCCTTTTTTTCACAGCAGACATTTTGGCATGTCATTACAGGCAGGAAGCTAACGACTGCATTGCATTCAGGTGAGCTAGTTCCACGGTCCTGGTACTGAGCCACGAAATGTCATGACAAGTCAACATGTCTGCTGTGAAAAAGGTATGTTGCATTCTTCTTCTCACAGCATTTAGCTCTTTCAGTAGTATTTTTAACTCTAGTTGGAGTGAACCAGGCTAGCTGTTTCCCCCCTGATACCACATGCTAAAACCAGCTAATCCCGGCTGTAGCTCCACAGTTAGCTAACGGACAGACATGAGAGTGGTATCAATCTTCTCGTCTACCTCTTGGCAAAAAAAGCAAAGAAGTTCCCGAAAACGTCACAACTATTCCTTTAAGGTGAAACTCGCATCTCCTCGTTCCTCCGCTGTCGTATTGCAGTGTCTCCTCCCAACACATTTGTTTCCCCCCCTTTTCTCCTCCCGTAGCTCTTGTAAAGAAAAAACATATACTTAAAAAAGAGAATCTTTCTAACTGCTCTAGAACAATATATCCCGTTACAATATCACAAATGTTTGTATGTTGTTTAAATTGAGAAGCGAGTGGTTTTAATGTAGTGGTTTTGGTTTGTAAATAATATAGCTATCTGGGCCCACAGTATGCATCACACTTACATTTTGATGTAAGAGCACTTTTTATCCCCACTGCTATGTAATACCACGTGTGGCGGTCACTCATATAAGTGTGTGTGTGTGTGTTTGTAAGAACGGGAGAATGTAATCTCTTTACGTGAGCGAGTGTGGGTCTGCGGGTTGCTTTCGTTCCGATTATAAATAACATTTTTACTGTAGATATGAGTGCATTTTTTTCCAGATTTTTTTCTAGAACTTTTTCTTTTCTGCACTGTAACACACGACGGTCCCCCCATATCTGTAGATGGACACCATGAAGCAATCAGTAGCCATCTCTCATTGCGCTTGTAGTGTTTTAGTGAACTGCATGCAAGAAGTGACTACTGTCCGCTCATATGGTAATATAATTTCAAAGCCAAAAGAATAAAGGACATATTTTTTGTAAATGCTTTTTTCTCTCCATTTCCTTTTCCGTTGTTTCGATGGTTCAAAAGGTTTCTCTTGTGTCCGCTCTGTGATCTGGACCTGGTTGGACAGGATTCATTCATGTGGTTCAAGTACATGTTAACACTTTAACTATGTATCGATTTGCAAAAATGTGACAAGTGGCATTTTTTTTTTTTTTTGTTATAACCAAAGATGTGGCAACGAAACACGAAATCTAGATTTCCAAAATGAAACCTATTTTGGGAAGCATATTTTGCATGCAGGATGAATTCATTGGGAGGTCATGTTGCTGGAGACGTGATGGAAGGAGGGGAGGCTATTCAAGATGGTATGAGTTATATCTACATAGGGAGCGGGTCCTCTTCATGGAGCCGGCCGCCATGTTTCTACAGTAGCCCAGAACGGACAAACCAAACACTGGCTCTAGAGTCGGCCATTTTCAAGTTTCAGTTGGTTGCAATCTGCAACCACACCGCTAGATGCCGCCAAATCCTACACACTGCACCTTTAAGTGTTTATTGACACATCTAATAATATCTAATGATATATGACAAATCTTTCGGAGTGTTATAAAACTTTAATTAACGTTTAAACACATGCTAATCATCCACAGATGGGATTAAAACTCATAAACACAAATTGAGCTTGATCGTGAAATTGTACTGTAGGCTGGCAAAAAAATATATATTAAAGGTGCAGTGTGTAGGATTTTGCGGTGTGTAGTGATGTGGTTGCAGAGTGCAACCAACCGAGTACCCCTCCGCTCACGCCTCCCTTTCCAAGACTGGTAAAGTGAGACGCAAAGTTCAAAACCCCTCGCTCAGAGGCCATCCTTACCATTATAACATTACTTTAGGAGCAACGAAAGTCAGACGGCGGCTGGTGGTGCCGCGGTTTTACACTCTGCGGCTCACGTTACCGCAGTTTCACAAGCCTGTCCAAGAACTACGGTGGCCTTCAGGTAACATAAAAACGTGAAAAGTTCTCTCTAATGTTTGGTTTGTCGTTCTGGGCTACTGTAGGAACATGGCGGACTCCGTGAAGAGGACCCGCTCCCTATGTAGATATGAAGGGCTCATGCTAACGAAAACACAACAATTCTTAGTTTCAGGTGATTATACGCTAATGAAAACATAGTTATGAATATTATATTCCATTTCTGCTATGTTACCCACTGTTCCTTTAACTCAAGCTTTACTTTCTAGATTTCTTTCAGAGGACATGGTGGAGCTTTCAGCCACATCTCCTGTCCTTCATCATCCCATATGACCATCTATCATCACATGACTAGAGCTACAAGCTGATCCTGACAACTGAGCGACTGACCTTCGTTCGCTGATGGATGCCACAATTTGCAACTGAAAGGCCGAGAAGAAAAATAGTAAGTGGACCTTGAGTTCGAATTTTTTTTTTTTTTGTCGAACAATAAACCTTCAAGCTCAAATACATCCATCCATCCATTATCTGTTACCACTTATCCTCTCATGCAATTTAGAGTCCACAATTAAACTGCATGTCTTTGGACTGTGGGGGGAAACCGGAGCACCCGGAGTAAACCCACGCGAACACCAGGAGAACATGCAAACTCCACACAGAAGGGCCGTAAGCCGGACTTTGAATCTCTGACCCTGCTGCTGTTGGTGCATTTTTAACAATATATTTAATATTAAACATATTTAGTGTTCAAGACAACACAGTCACACGTCACTTAGTGTTTAGAATCAACAATAAGACTGTAGTTGAAGGAGAAGGAGAAGGAGGTGTTGGGATAGACTGGAGGGAGACTGAGGTGAAAAGCCGAGACTACCACCACCCGCCCACCCAGCAGCATCCCCCCCTACAAACGCTTTTTTTGCTTCTCCCATCCTGTTGCCTAGCAACCTAACATTACAGCTCCCCTTCCTGTGATTGATCAGCAGCGTCTCTGAGCTTTGCTTACCCACAATACCTTGCTGGCTAAAAGCAAGCAGGGCGTTCCAACCCCCCCAACACAGTGGACGCACACCTTACCGGTTTGATTACATAAGGAAAAGGGGGCGGTCAAGTGATGACCTTGGGTTCCTAATGAAATCCAGTGTGCACGTCGGTTGCTGGAGGATCACTATTGTGCCCAGCACCTGCTGCAGTTGTGTGGTTATGCAACGAGCCATGAGAATATTTCTATACATGAATAGGCTGGCCAATGAGGTGAGAACACAACACGGGGCTTCCTCCTCCTGCCCCTGTCTGATCTCAGCCTCACCCAAAACACAGCGCTGTCAGCTCAGCAGCGCTCTCTAGAGGCTGCAAGGGCGCAACTAATTCAAACTGGGAGCACTGGTGGAGGGTATAAATAAGACAGCAAGGTGACACAGCAGATAACTTGAAAGCCACAGGTGTGACGTCTAAATGTCCTCTTGTATGCACAGAGGAAAATACTGATTGAAATGATGCTTGTTTGCCGACACAGGACAGATGTTCCGATGTCACAGACTGTCCTGAGGCAGGAAACATGTAATCAACAGATTTACTGACGTCAGAAACAATGGTTTAACCCCTTCATGCTGGAGAAGATGTCACTGGCCAGCAGGATGGAGTCAGTTGTTAAGCAACAGACGCCATCTGCTGGTAGAAAACTAGAATAGTAGGAAAATAGATTACTCTGAGACGTTCACAGTGTGAGTGGATTTAGTTTGTCCTGATCAAGAAATTAGTGTTTTATTTATCAGCATCTTATCTCATCTTATCTTGTCTTGTCTTGTCTTGTTTTATTTAATCTTATCTTATTTTATCTTATCTTACCTTATCTTATTTTATCTTATTTTATTTTATCTTATTTTATTTTATCTTATCTTATCTTATTTTATCTTATCTTATCTCATCTTATTTCATATGATCTTATCATATTTTTATTTTATTTTATTTTTTCTTATTTTATATTATTTTATCTCATCTTATCTTATTTTATTTTATCTTATCTTATCTTATTTTATTTTATCTTATCTTATTCATTATATTTGATCTTACCTTATTTTTATCTTATTTTGTTTTAACTTATATTATTTTTATTTTGTTTTATTTTTATCTTATTTTATTTTTCTCATCTTATTTTAATTTATTTTATCTTCTTATTTTAATTTTATTTGATCTTATCTTATCTCATTTTATTTGATTTAGTTTTATCTTTTCTTATCTCATTTTGTTTTATCTTTTTTTTTAAATCTTATTTTATTTATCTTGTCTTGTCTTGTCGTATTTTATCTTATCTTTCTTTTTTTAACAAGAGTAAAAACCAACCACCAACACAATTAATTAACCACCTTTAAACTGAGATGGATGTTTAAAGTTTTTATTCACACACACTCATGGAATTGTACAGTTGCTTTTAAAAGAACATGAATTATAATTGGCCCCCAGTTTTGGCAGTTATTGAGAGACAAAGTCAATTGCTGACACAAGCCTTAAAGAGGACCTATTATGCTTAATTTCAGGTTCATATTTGTATTTTAGGTTACTACTAGAATATGTTTACTGCTATAATGTTCAAAAAACACTTTATTTTTCTCACTACTACCGCTAGGCAGGTATTATGCAAATGTGTTACTTGGTGACATCACCACGTCACAAATGAAAAGGTTGGACTTGAAGCAAGGTGTTTCAGGCAGTTCGGGAACAGGGAAAAAGCATAATAGGTCCCCTTTAACTGATCTGAAAACTGAAAAAAGTGCAGTTTTATCACATTGTTCACATTACTGTAAAATGATAAATAACACGCACAGACAAAATGGTGTGTTTTAGGCAGAATATATGAAACAGAATTTTATTATAAGGTCATGATTTGTCGTTATGTTCTTTAATTCATGATACTTCGTTGGCAGCGTTTTGACACGTTCACATTAAAGCATAGTTTACATGTTAACTGTGAGAAGATTGTTTTTTCTTCTGTACGATTAAACAACATAAAGAATCCACCATACTAGCAGCCCTAGCTAAATGCTAATGTCAGCATGCTAACATGCTCACAATGGCAATGCTAACACACTGATGTTAATATTCACTATTTTACGCTTTGTTGAATACTTGTCTGTTGTTTCTCTATAACAGACTGTTGCTATGGGCGCTGTTCTGATGTCGGACTCTGGCGGACCGTTTTTGTGTCAAATTATTGATTTATTAAGTAAGTAGCTGTGTAATAAGCGGGATAATGTACAGCTAGCCAGTCATTGTCGGGGTTTATTTCACAACAATGACCGGCTCGCTGTACATTATAACTTACTCAACCACAATACTGACCTAGAATCACAGTTTAAGTAGACGCGGCTAACACAGTAGCAAACATGGCCTTTTTACGCATCCAGCAGACACGGAGCAACATTAGCATTCCGTTAGAGACATGTCTCTGTCCACTTGATGTATGTAAGTCCAATATTCAGTCTCCATTTAGCTCTGTTTTAACTCCTGAGAAAAATAGCTGGCTCTTTAGCCGCTAAATGCTCCGCTATGTTCACCAGCTAGTTGCTAGCTAGTCTGTCGTTTGGTGACGGACCGGTAGTGTACAGTAGGTTATTCAGAACTTTTTCACCAAAAAGCTCTATGAGAGCTCTGAGAGTGAACCAAAACATTTGAGTTGCAGGACGTAAAACCAAAACAATTAGCTAAAAGATGCTAAAACGCTCCATTTGTGTTTGTTAGCAGGATTGCGGAAAAACTACTACCCTGATTTTTATGAAACTTGGTGGAAGGATGAAGCATAGGCCAAGGAAGAACCCATTACATTTTGTAGCGGATCCAAATCACGTGGGCTGATACGCTAATTATATTTCCCTTTCGTTAACATTGCGAGATAGGGCATGGCCTTAGTAAAGGCCTGCACTCACTAGTACATCACTACTAGTGACTCCTTTCAAATACAATTAGTCATATGTTCCATTATTAATATGAAAATATTTATATATAATATACAAAATGGACTAAAGACCACCAGCGAGGCTAAAATGTGAGCACAAAAAGAAACAAAAAAAGACCTTAAGCATGAATTAAAACAGTTTTATGCATCGGAAGTAATTCATATAAATGCCAGTGTTTTGCCAGTGACATCGTTTATCATTTTACAGTTTGTGTTAAGCCTTGAAACATCGTAGGTAAACTGATCACATGCTTTACAGACAGGCATTTAAGAACGACTAGCAGCAACGATGAGACACCAGCACGATGGAGAATAGTGAAACAATACGAGCACCTCAAAATCTGGATTCGTCATAGATGCCGGTCACAACCAGGAAACATGCTGTCAAAGACTTTATAAGGGCATAAATTATACACCATATAGTTACAAGTAACATACAGAAACACTGTTTTATTTAGGGATGCATCGATACCGATACCGGATCGGCTATCGGGCCGATACTGACTCAAATACCTGGATTGAATATCGTGACAATGGGGCTGATCTATTTTATTCAATTCTATGTATATATACTATACAGTATACTATATATACTGGAATTTCACTTCCTGTTTAAGTTTTGACACGGCTTGGGGCCCTGTGTGTGGAGTTTGCATGTTCTCCCCATGTTGGCGTGGGTTTACTCCGGGTGCTCCTGTTGCCTCCCACAGTCCAAAGACATGCAGGTTAGGTTAATTGTTGACTCTAAATGTCCCGTAGGTGTGAATGTGAGCGTTAATGGTTGTCTGTCTCTTTGTGTCAGCCCTGTGATAGTCTGGCGACCCATCCAGGGTGTACCCCGCCTTCGCTCAATGTCAGCTGGGATCGGCTACAGCTCATCCCGCGACCCTGAATAGGATAAGCGGTTACAGATAATGGATTGATGTATGGAAGTTAGGAAAGCGATTTTTAAGTCAGGCCTTACACATAGAAGAGTGATCCCAGTCACTTCCACAAAGTGAGGCATACGGCTTATTAATTAAACACTGATATTGGATCGGCACTCGGTATCGACCAATACCGAAAGCCCAGGTGATCGCTATCGGGACTGAAAAAGTCGGTTCGGTGCATCCCTAGTTATATTGAGCTTGGAAATGACCATTTTATATTTTATTTAACAGTCTAAACCTACAATCTTAGAAAGGTTTAGAGACAAATTGAGTTAAAATCAGCTCTGAGTGTCAAAATCTGCATTCATACACTCTTTGGAAGTGCACTTATCAAGAATAAATCAAACTGATGGTTGAAGGGCACAATTCTTGAATAAAGATTTTCCAAATGATCTCCTCTCTAAAGCATCTCTGAGCGTGACGTGTTTGTGATTTGACCGGCGTCTGCCTGCTTTTGCAGTCCTGGTTGCTCTTTTATCGGCTCCATTATTTTCTCCTCTGAAGCCTCAGTCTGTGAGTCATGGTGGTCTGGATTGTTCTGGAGGTCTGTCGTGAGCGGCTGTTCATCGGCTGCACCGGCGGGGGCAGCGTCGCTCTCACGGGTGTCCACATGTGAGCGAGTTTTGAGCGTCAGGGACAGTGTGGGGCCGGGGAAGTGGTTCTGCTGCTCTGTTTGGCGGTGGAGTTTGGGGTTTATTTCCGACTCTAATGCGGTCTCTACTGTGGGGAGCGTGGGGGCGACGGCGTCTGGTTGATAGTGCTGCATGGGGGGGTTGTTGTGGAACGGGTTACTGAGGCTCATGAGCGTGTTGTTAGAGTAACTCAGCACAGAGGGGAGTGGAACCGAGTAGGGCGGCGGACCCGTTCCGTGCAACGAGCAATCCCAATCTTCCTCCTCTTCATCATCTTCCTCCCCATCATCATCCTCTTCATCCTCCTCGTCCTCTTCATCTTCTTCCTCCTCTTCGGGGTCCATTGTGTCCAAGCTGTGTGTGCTGCAGTCCGACAGCCCGCTGCAAACACTGCTGCCATCCTCATCTTCCTCATACGCTTCATCATCCTCCTCATCATCGTCCTCCTCCTCTTCTTCCTCCTCTTCCTCGTCTTCATCTAGACGTGAATCGCCTGTGTTCTGGAGGTGCATGATGGGAATGTGCGGCGGCGCGCCACTCATCAATGGGAACTGCAGGTTCGGCTGCTGCTGCTGCTGCTGGACCAAGGAGGAGTCGCCATGGTAACCGTTGCCATTGGTTACAAGCTGCTGCTCCGGCTGCTGCTGTTGCTGCTGCTGCTCGCGGCTCTTCTCCAGCTCCAGCTTCATGATGGTGTGCAGGAAGTGGGTGCGCACCCGGACCGGGTTGAACTCCAGGCGTCCCGTGTTGTTGCTGCAGCCGTCTTTGGTGCAGCCGCAAGGGAAGGACATTCGGTCCACCTGAGGACAAAAAAAAAAAAAAAATGAATGGAACAGTGGTGAATCAGAGCTGGTCATGCTCGAGGAGACACTGCAGAATCCACTGTGGGTGTTATATGTATATAATTACACACCTTATTGCAGGAGAACTTCATGTACAAAATACCCTGAAAATCTTAACTCAAATTCCATTGATTTCCATGGATTAAGGGAAAATTAGCAGATAGATAGGAATTAATACAAAGGTATATAAATGAAAAAAATTTACAACAGAAATATACTTTTATGTCACATTTTAAGTATTAATTAATGCCGCCATTTTATTAATTTCATATTATTTTGGTACATTTAATGGTTTATTTATTTATTTATATGGCTTTTTCTCGAGGGAACCAGCAATGCTTACTTCCTGGTTGGGCTACAAAAATACCTCATCCCTGCAGGACCCAGTAGTGCTGTCAAGTTTGCTTTCCACTCAAAAAGTGTAAGCTATCATGCTAGGCTAACAAGCTTCCATTAAGATCTAGCTTGCTAAAGTTAGACATTACTTTTCGTTCATGTTATTTCAATATGTTCTCATCCCAACTTGTCACATACCGCCCCTTGGCGTTGGCGCCATAACCCTTGGCGTTGGCGTCATGCGCCCCAGATAATTTACCAATCAAATTATCATAACCAAAAGTTCACGCTCCCTGGAGAACACTAATATAGGGAACCTGTCACTGCGGAAGAATAAGTAAAACCTAATCTTCGTACTTTCGTTAATTACAATATTGACCAAAGAAGAACATATATTTTAAAACCCTCCAAGGATAGGCCAATATATACTGATTTCTTAGCAAAAACGATTAACTTTAAATAAGTTCTACTGCAAAGACAGACATCAACACTTTAGTATTATAGATGGGCCTCACCACAGTTCCATTTACCTGGCACTTAATGCCGGCCAGGCTGCAAGCACAGGTCTCTGGGTCGCATATCCCCCGGCAGCGGCACCCACACTCCTCTCGGGACATGCGCAGGGAACGCAGATCGTGCTTCTCCTCCACGTCGATGCGTCGGACCCCCGAGGCTCGGAGAAGGGTCCGGCGCCTCCGGGTAGTCAGCGGCTGGAGGAAGAAGTAATCGTCCACCTCTGTGTTGTCCACATCCAGGTCATCTTCAGAGATGTCATCCAGCGTGAGGGTGTCCGCCTCCACGGATGACACGGTGCCATTCTTAGTCAGCTGGAGGACAGGAAAAGTAAGTTCAATTAAGATTCACATAAATGTTCGCCTACACATACATTTAGACCCTCAGGATAATTATATAGGAGAAACACTTTCAGCTGAAGATTGGCTACATAACATGCAGAATGTATATTATTAATGCCCTCACTTACTTTAAAACATGTGAGTAACGACCATTCCCACCACTAGGCATACATAAAAATCTCCAAATGATCCCTACAGTAACCATGTTTTCTTTATCTGAGACACAAAGGTTGCACCTTCTCTGTATAGTTGATTCTGCCCAATTTTGAACAGTTTCTCCATCTCAAAGTCCTAGTTAAAGTGCTGTTTACATTATTAATGTCCTCACTTACTTTAATACATGTTAGTAACGGCTAGTAATTTTAATATTTGAACAAAAAACAATCCTTTAAGGACCTACAGCCTATGGATCAAGCTGTGGCGGAAGATCTAAAAATTCCACTACACTTCATGTAAATGTGGCTTTATTGAGTCGTCCCACTGACTTTGAGTTTGATGGCATTGAGTTTCTCCTCTTTGAGATGATCCCTAAGCATGACCCGGTGGCTCCGTTTCTGCTCCATGGCAAACTCCCTGAGGGTGAAGCGCTTCACCCCGCTGTGACGCGGTGACATCCCCAAGGTGCTGCCACCCTGCGTGGGCACGCTGGTGAAGCCCTGCCGACGGTTGAAGTAGTAGACCGTCACGCTCTCAAAGTGCACGTTGCGGCCCCGCAGTCGCTTTGACTGCTGCTGGAGAGTGGCTGAGATTAGAAAAAAAGAAACTAAGTCAGCTCTTAATTTCTGACAGCCATGACAAGAATTTGGTTATATTAACGGTGTCACTGGCTCTCTTGGTGTTATACAGCTGTGTGTCATCAGCGTAGAATTTAATGTGAAATCTCCGTAATATGTGACTCAGTGGCAACATACAGTATATTGTATATAGACCCTTTTTGTGTTGACGTCATGATTACATCACGGTGTTAGCTGGACAAGGAAAGACTGGAGGCGAACACTAGCAGTGTGCTAAAGTTACACATCATCTTGCTGTGTTGTTGGGTGCTAGAATTGAGATAGCTTCCCATTGTACCAAAACATACTATCTTTAGCAGTTTAGTAATGTGATCTTACTGTCCAACAGCCCAGACGGGACGGGGTGGTTGAGACTATCACTGCTGTTGCCGCTGTCGCTGCAGGAGACCTCATCATCAGACCCCTGCAGGGACAGATAAGGGGACGGGCCCTCCTCAAGCTTCCTCTTCAGGATCCCACTCATCATGTTGCTACTCCCACTGGTCGCACCTGCGCAAAGGACAAGGGTAAAGATCATGGGTGAGTCATTATTTTGCAAGTCACAATTAAGTCTCAAGTCTTTGCACACAAGTCCCAAGTCAAGACTGACAAGTCCTGAGTCAAGTCCTAAACTTTGAGTTCTGAGTCCTAAACAACTCATAATGCATTCTTCACCAAATGTAATGCCATTTTAACAGCCGAGTAATAATATATTCAATTTACAAAAATCATGAATGCTTTGTCAAATTTGGATTTATTTGTTTAAAACAAGTTTGTTAAAACAAGTGTGACTGAACTAGCGTTAACGTTAGTTAATTTAGGAAATGAAGGGGAAATTAATTGATTCGTGGTACACTTTATAAAGACCAAGTCGAATTGCAAATCTTTTTAGATTTTTTCAAATCGGGTCTAAAGTCATCAAATTTCTAGTAATAATAGATGTTGGTGGAGAACAAAACAGAGGTAAAAGAGTGTGAATATTGAACTTATATTCATCGGGTGTACAGAAACACGACTCCAAATAAATGATAATGTTGCTCTGTAACTGCTGGATGTGTAAATGGGAAACTATTTGCCATGTAAAGCATAAAAAGCATGTCAGTGTTGCATTCACAAATTGCTTCTTGCGCCAAAGGGGACAAAAAACAGAGTTATCGCAGGTTTAATTTTGTTTTTGAAAATATATTTTGAAAATCAAAAAAAAAACTATGGTATGTTTAAGAAAATGTTTGGCAGTAAAGTATATGTGATTTATAGTAAAAGGGCTAAATAAAACATGCAAAAGACCTGGTATGGTCCTTTAACAAATCATTATGTTTAACCCTTTAATTACATTATAGTACATTACAACAAAACTTATTCCTGTAGAAAAAACTCTCTAGCACATGGAAAACTGTGGAATTTACTCCACCTAAACATCTTATTTATTCTGTCCTCTGCCTTTTTAATCAGGAGAATCCACCGTCGAATCACCCAGTCAATGTCTTACTGAATAAGTAGGTAAAAAAAAATTGAAGAGAAGTGCCTTCTGAAGTGCTCATATATTATAAACTGTTTAGCCACAAAAGTGAACTTAATGTGCCTAATTTAGAAATAACAACCTTGATGTGGTGACAAAAAGGATTTCCCAAAAATATTACTTAGAAATTAAATCAATGCAATCAGGTTGCATTGTGGTTTTTACAATGTTCCGAAGTACTCTTTTGTTCTAAGCCCATTTCATCTATATACAAACCTTTGCATTGAACTTGCAAAGCGGCTGACAGGAGGTGAAATTACTAGTGAAGTATCTGATTTTATATTGTGCTGTTATGTACGAAATGTAAAACATAACACATTTTTAAAAACTACTGCTATATTGAGCTCAAACACATGTAATTTGTTGGAAATCTGGGTAAATTTACGATGCTTTCTGCAAAACTTGGCAACATTATGTGCTGTTTAGGTGCTGTTAGGTGACCTTGCCAAACGTTGTGATGCTTCAAAAGTAGAGAATGACTCATGTCAAATGAAGTGTTGCACTCATTAAGATTTTGATTAACTGATATTTTGTTTTGGTTGCTTTTGTGGAAAATTGAAAGTACGGTTACACTTCTGATAAGAGAGGATTTGCATACATGTTAAGTTCTCCCACGCTTCAGAAGCACTGCTGATAATGGGAAGTGTGACTTTAGGCACCTGATTCGACTATTATCAGGCCATTAAATAGCCGTTATCAGTCACTATAAGCACCATATATATATATATAAGGCCTACTACGTTGTAAAAGTGAAACTGAAACTTAAAAACAACACATCGAACACAAACAAAGGGATTTTTCAGGTCTAGGCAATAAAAATACAACTTATTTAGGTTTAGGCACAAAAACTACAACTTCTTTAGGTTTAGGCAACAAAACTACAACTTCTTTAGGTTTAGGCAAAAAAACTACAACTTCTTTAGGTTTAGGCAACAAAACTACAACTTCTTTAGGTTTAGGTAACAAAACTACAACTTCTTTAGGTTTAGGCAAAAAAACTACAACTTCTTTAGGTTCAGGCAACAAAACTACAACTTCTTTAGGTTTAGGTAACAAAACTACAACTTCTTTAGGTTTAGGCAAAAAAACTACAACTTCTTTAGGTTCAGGCAACAAAACTACAACTTCTTTAGGTTTACGCAAAAAACTACAACTTCTTTAGGTTCAGGCAATAAAACTACAACTTCTTTAGGTTCAGGCAAAAAAACTACAACTTCTTTAGGTTTAGGCAACAAAACTACAACTTCTTTAGGTTTACGCAAAAAAACTACAACTTCTTTAGGTTCAGGCAATAAAACTACAACTTCTTTAGGTTTAGGCAAAAAAACTACAACTTCTTTAGGTTTAGGCAACAAAACTACAACTTCTTTAGGTTCAGGCAACAAAACTACAACTTCTTTAGGTTTACGCAAAAAACTACAACTTCTTTAGGTTCAGGCAATAAAACTACAACTTCTTTAGGTTCAGGCAAAAAAACTACAACTTCTTTAGGTTTAGGCAACAAAACTACAACTTCTTTAGGTTTACGCAAAAAAACTACAACTTCTTTAGGTTCAGGCAATAAAACTACAACTTCTTTAGATTTAGGCAAAAAAAAAACAGTTACGTTTAGGGAAAAACACCCATCCATTGCCCCCGACTTCCAACCCATATGGAGTTCATGCTGTCTATACTACAGCGCCTGACTTCCGCTTCTGTTCCTGTTATAATTACTACGGTCGCTGTCGTGTTCTTTTATACCTTCTTTCGGTGATCTACCATGTGAATAAAAGATCAAACCTACTAGTGGGTGTAGTAGGCCCCTACTAACCCACATCTATGGGGCTTACAGCGACTGATAATGCTAATCTAATGCTAATCGGCTAGCACTTTGTCAATACTTAAATTTCAAATTTGTAAAAACTGTTGAGGCGACTGCTTGGACTGGTAGAGGATTACATCATATGCAGCAGAGGCGAATGCTGGGCCAAGCTTTTCCTCTCTGGGCTTTGTCTCCTTCCTCTTATACTGCAATACTCTGGGCCATGTCCTTTACCGCCTTATCTTCATTTCCATACCTAATTTTTTTTTAAATTCTTCCCTTCTTTTTTTACTATTTCTCCTAGTTATCTTTAACTGCAGCCTCCTTGGTATTCAGTCCTATAATGCAGCTCACTGCTTTTCAGGAAAAAACTGTAAAACCAGAAAGGTGTGTAGTAGAAGAGACACTATGTAGAATCTCTCTATGTATTTGATGTCACACAGAAGGTGTTGCAGTTTTTCTTGGCTCCAGGAGAGTTTCCTGTGCCTCTTTAACCTAAAAGTCCCTGGTTAACCGGTGCCATTTAGAGCACCGAACCTGCACACACACACACACACACACACACTACTACACACACACACATGTACAAGCCTGCTCACGTGTCTGCATGCGTACTCCCCATGCATGTCCACATCCCCAAACACCTAACAGGGGAATTCTTATTGACAAATGTAAATCAGCATCACCCTGTGACGTGATGAAACCTCTCAGTATGTGCTTCCTGTGAGTCTCTTTGACCGCCACTGACCTGTTTTCCTCGGCTCGCCTTTGGTTTCCAGGAAGTCCTCGACTCTCTCCTCTGCATCACACAGTGCTCACCAGCAGCAGCCAAACATCCCCATGTGTCGTGATGATGCAGTGAGCGCTGCCATGATGCCTGCTTTCTCTCTCTCTCTCTCTCTCTCTCTCTCTCTCTCTCTCTCTCTCTCTCTCTCTCTCTCTTTCTCTCTTTTTCCAGCAGCCTCTGGCACTATTGTGCAACACTGAACATCTCTGCCTCTGTCACTATCTTATGCGTTCTCCCTCTGCACCCTCATCCTATGCTCGCACTGTCTGATTCTCTCCTGCTCTGCACCCCCTCTTCCTCTTTCTCCCTCTCTCTCCCTCTCTCTCTCTCTCTCTCTCTCTCCTCACAAAGACTTGTTAGCTCGATGCTGCTGCCGGCTGGAGCGCTGGAGCTTGACTGAGGTGAAGCAAGCCCTTCGAGATCACAGAGAGGAAGGGGAGGTGGGAGGGGGGGTAGTGGATGTGGTGGTGGATGCGATGGGGTGGGGGTGGAAAAGTGTAGATTCTGCGATGTGAAGTACCTCTTTTCCACAGTCTTTAGGAGAATTATTGACTGAAATGTATAAGAAATACTTCCTAAAATTAGAACAAATAAGTGGAAATTTCTCCGCCTGACATCACAGGGGATGTAGTTTTTTCCCACTCCACTTTATTACTTTGCAGGGTATTTATGATGCACATGTAACACTTTTTTGCTTTGTTATGTTCTTTTCTATAGAAGCCCATTTCCACCGCTGTGATAAAAAAGAATGATCTTGTAAGTCATTATAATGAGATACTAAGTCATTATAATGAGATACTAAGTCAAAATAATGAGATACCAAGTCATTATAATGAGATACTAAGTCATTATAATGAGATACTAAGTCAAAATAATGAGATACCTAGTCATTATAATGAGATACTAAGTCATTATAATGAGATACTAAGTCAAAATAATGAGATACTAAGTCAAAATAATGAGATACTAAGTCAAAATATTTAGAAACTAAGTCAAAATAATGAGATACTAAGTCAAAATAATGAGATACTTAGTCAAAATATTGAGATACTAAGTCAAAATAATGAGATACTAAGTCAAAATATTGAGTTACTAAGTCAAAATATTGAGATACTAAGTCAAAATATTGAGATACTAAGTCAAAATATTGAGATACTTAGTCAAAATAATGAGATAGGAAGTCAAAATTATGAGATACTAAGTCAAAATATTGAGTTACTAAGTCAAAATATTGAGATACTTAGTCAAAATAATGAGATACTAAGTCAAAATATTGAGTTACTTAGTCAAAATAATGAGATACTAAGTCAAAATATTGAGATACGATGTCAAAATAATGAGATAGGAAGTCAAAATAATGAGATACTAAGTCAAAATATTTAGTTACTAAGTCAAAATATTAAGATACTAAGTCAAAATAATGAGATAGGAAGTCAAAATAGTGAGCTACTAAGTAAAAGTAATGAGATACTAAGTCAAAATAGTGAGTTACTAAGTCAAAATATTAAGATACTAAGTCAAAATATTGAGATACTAAGTCAAAATAATGAGATAGGAAGTCAAAATACTAAGTCAAAATATTGAGATAAGTAAAGAATGCAAGTTTAAGGCACTTCAACATTGGCTTCACTTCGGTCAAATGTTCCGATCGTTATTTCGATTTAAGACAACACTACCCTGTCTAAATTCATGCACTACGCAAGTAAGTAGCCTACATAGTGTACATGGGAGTGTACTAATGGAAATATCTGAACTGAGACACAGCATTAGTCTAGAAAAAAACTGTCTGTCTAATATAAATCAGTCACTACAAATGGCAACACTTGCTATTTTATATATATATAGTGCTACGGAACATTACTATGAATATATTTCATTCAGAAAAACCACCCAACCCCCACCCAAGAGCCCATAAACATTGTTGCTATAGCAATACCAGACCCTGGATGGTCTGCCTTCCCATTATAGTCGTGCTCGGCTGAAAAATATCAGAAATAAAGCTACCAAGAGCCTTAGCCTTGAGTTTGTATGTACTGTACACACACACAGAGAGAGAGAGTGTGTTAAAATGATTCATCTTTCACGAAGACATTTTCTTTTTCGATCGCAGCACAGACGAAGTGGGGGAAAAAATAATAGGGACTCGCAAGAAGCATCTTCAATTGGTTTTACAGCTTTGTGACCTACTAAAATTAAATAGTACTTTTAATTGGTGCATTCATGGGAGATACCACTTAAAGAAATATTCATAATAAACCCAGTTGTTTTGATAATATAGAAGAGTCCAAAATATGATTGTTTGAAACATATCTGTCAGGTGGAACATTATTTGCAGTGCGTTAAGGTCTGCAACAGCTGATTATTCTCCTCTCTCCCTGCATTTATTAGCTGAAAGGGTAATTAAAAAGTACTGAAGCTGTCTGGGTGATGTTTGCCGTTGGATGAAACTACCAGAGCGTGGAGTAAAATGTCCTTGACCATAAGGGCAGAACACACAACATAAATCAAGTGTTATAGGTATGAATAAATATGTGATTTAGGTGTGTTATGGTTGAGAATTGAAAAATTTAGGCTTGAAATAAAAGTAAAAAAAAAAAAAACTGTCAAAATTAACTTGTTAATAATAATAATAAATTAGTTTTAATAAGATACTGGTATCATATGAAACTAGAAACCCTACGGAATCCATTGGTCCAATAAAACGGTGTTTAATAAAACTGTCCATTGCAGAGAGAAACAATAAAACAAGCAAAAACTAGATCAAAATTTTATAACGCCACAAATTTCTTTCGCTAAATTTTAGCGAAAATGGGCATTTGAGCATATATTTTTTATGCTAAATGCAGTACCTGTAAATTTATACATACATTTGCATAAAGCGAGCATATTTGCCCACTCCAAGTGTTCTTTTATTGCCTAAACCTAAGGACGTTGTAGTTCTGTTGCCTAAACCTAAAGAAGTTGTAGTTTTGTTGCCTAAACCTAAAGAAGTTGTAGTTTTGTTGCCTAAACCTAAAGAAGTTGTAATTTTGTTGCCTAAACCTAAAGAAGTTGTAGTTTTGTTGCCTAAACCTAAAGAAGTTGTAGTTTAGATCAAAATTGTATAATAAGAAAATAATTAGTGTTGTCAAAGTTAACGCATTAATGTCGCATTAACGCAACTTGCGATTTTTAGGTGGTAGCGGGCGTGTATTGGTATCATATGAAACTAGAAAACCTACCATTGGTACCAACCATGTCATACTAGCTTGTTGCGAAGGAGGCTAAATAACACTCCGAACTTACGCTAAATTTGAGGGAAAATGGGCATTTGAGCATATTATTTATGCTAAATACAGTACCTGTAAATATATACATACATTTGCATAAAGCAGCACATTTGCCCACTCCCATGTTGATAAGAGTATTAAATACTAGACAAATCTCCCTTTAAGGTACATTTTGAACCGGTTAAAAATGTGCGATTAATTTCCGATTAATCATAATTAACTATGGACAATCATGGAATTAATTGCGATTAAATATTTGAATCGATCGACAGCCCTAAAAAAAACAATCAAAAATCACTGATGAAAACTGGATACTTTTTTATATGTAGTTTATTATTGTTATTGTCAATAACTAATACCTGACCTTCACTCGCTGTTCGAGAAGGGCTTTTTTTTGGTTCTGTGCTGTGCTCTGAATCGCCTCGTTTTCTCCTGGCAAGGATGGAGTGGCAATGTGCTGGAGAGACGGAGTGATCCTTCCAATCAGCTTCCATGGCAACCGGCCACGAGAGGGAGGGGGGGTGGGTTTGGGGGATGAGTGAGGAGGAAGAGGAGGAAGAGGAGGAGGCAGCTAGAGGGGTTGTGGGGAGGTGGGGGCTGGGATGTGGCAGCTCCTAACGCTGAAGCATGAGGGGGAAAGCTGGAAGAGGTCTGCTTTTTCACAGCGAGTGAAAGAACACGGTGTGTTGGAAATCTGAACAATGGGTACGAAAAATTAAACATTAAAATAACTCTCCATCCGGCACGGGATTATGTTTTGCCGTTACATTTATTATAGGATACATCCAATGTCTTCATTATTATGAGATGGAAAACATATAAATAACACCCTAATGGCTCCTATATACATCCTGTCAAAGTGTGTGCTGTTAAGGTCACTAGAGGACGCTGCAACCATCTGTACATGTGACTGTGGAGGGCTATTAAGACTCCACACACAGTATCCTGTAATAAATAATATGAACAATACATACTATTGTTGCCCGCTGCAGGATAAAAGACCTAAATAGTACCAGACAAAGAAATCACTGCAATTATCTACTCCCTTAAAGGGACCTGCAGTGTGTCATTTGTAGCTACTTAATGAGATTATAGTGACCCGACTGACATCTGCTGCATGACCTATAACAATATTACAACGCTGGTGAGTTTGTCGTGACGTCATTTAGGCATTATCAGAACAAATGTAATGTGCATAACATTACCGTACTGCACTTTTGAAATGCACTGGTGAGAAACGGCTTTAAATCTGCAAAGTAACTAGTAACTATAACTGTTATATAAATGTAATAGTGTAAAACATAGAGATATGTATGTCTAAAATGTAGTGTAGATGTATTCTTATGCAACAAAACATAAAAAAATGGTTAATGCACCACCCGGTGAGCAAGTGACCAGGTAGTCCGCATCGCTCTGGTTCCCTCGACAAAAAACCCAATGGGATTTTTCCATTGGATTATGGCAGAAAATAAGCTCTGTGGCAACTAAATGTTTATGATACTTACACGTTTTGCTCAGTAAGATAATGGCATTTGGCAAAGTGGTAAAGGCGGACGAGTCGTGTCGGATTTGGTGATGTTTTATTCTGCTGTTAATTCTAAAGGAAGTGGCAAGTTATTTAAATGATTTAGCCTAATATTGCTTGTTGCAACCGCCGCAGTGTTCATAGTAGGGCTGGGCAATATGCCGATGTACAGTACATCATCAAAACAATATAAAAATGTCTATCGTATATATATTTTCTATATCGTTTATATGGCAATATAGGCTAGGCCTATATTTATTTATTTTTTCTCTACAATTTCACTCATAACTGTTATGTTCATGTTGCACTTCAGTTCTTAAAATTAGAAAAAAAAATCAGTACTTCAAGTCGTTTTGTCCAGTATTTAATTCACACACAAAAATCAGATTTTTTTTCATATAGACTATTTATTTATTGAATTACCAGAAAACATGCAATATAGTGATATGAAATGATCTATACTGTGATAGAAGATTTTGGCCATATCTTCCAGCCCTAGCTCATTGCTCATTTTATTTATTGTTGGTCATTTTTGTGACTAGTTTTGTCCTCTCTTTTGGTTAATTCTAGTGAGGCTATAGCCTACTGGGGAGAGCGGTTGTATAATTGCTAATCAGTTCACACATGCTGTAAAGTGCCGTCTATGAAAATTAACATATCGTTAGTTTGGACATGAGGGCTCTGTGGGGTGATGTGTACGTTAAAGCACTTTATTTTGTAGCCCAAATGTGTTCTTTAATTTAATAGGTCTATTTTTTAACATCATCATAATATACAATTTTGCTGTGGTGTTTGCAGGTTCTCTCCGTGTTAGCGTGGGTTTGCTCCGGGTGCTCAGGTTTCCTCCCACAGTCCAAAGACCGCTATAGGATAAGCGGTTACAGCAAATGGATGGATGGATTTACTACTACTGGGATGCTTATTATTTTGCTGAAATTAAGTGATTCTGGGAGCAATTAATGTAATTTACCATGGTGTCAACAGCCAGCGGGAGTCTTGGACAGTGACACCATCCTTCCACTGTAAGTTTTTGCTTCAGCTTGAGTCATACGCCCGTCATTAATTCCCAGCCGCTGTCCAGTTCTGCTGCCTGGTGGGGTGTAATTGTTTCCCCAGGGACCCAGATAAATGGCTCAGCTGTCTAGCTGCTCCGTGACCCACAGACATGTGTGTGTGTGTGTGTGTGTGGGGTGTGTGTGTGTTTATAGAGAGAGAAAAGGATGGGTTGAGGGAGTTTCTTTACCTCAGGGGAACAAATACATGATCTGAATTACATCATTTCTATATAATCTATCTGCTGTATTTCCATTTTGGCCATTTGTTTACAGCTGACATAACATTCTTCAGATTATAAATACGGGATTTGTAGTAGTTAACATAAAAATAGAGGTTTCTGTGATGCCTAACATGCAATTCAGTCCTCACAAGAATGATGGCAGGGAGAGATGCAAATAGCTGCCAACTCTTTTCTTCTCGGGAGTCATAAATGTCACTTCATTTGAAATGAAGATCTGTAAAAATCCATTTACTCTTCCAAGTACATAAAGCAGATTACTCACTTGGCAAGTTTCTTTTCCCACCTGTATCCCTCGCTGGGACTTTGTGCCATGCATATTTCCACTCGCGTTATTGCATTCTGCTGCAATTAACACATGAAGGATTCATTGTCCTCCTGTTGGCATCACTCGGGGAACATTTTGACTCAAAAAGTGGATGTAAAAACCAAAGAAAGCTGTACAAATAGATGTTTGTGGGATTAAATGTAACATTTATTAGCTCTGTGTTTTTGGTGTTTATTTTGAAGTTTTAAAGGAACAGTGTGTAGTATTTTGGGGAACTATTAGCTGAAATGTTATGTAGCAGAAACTGTTTTTTTAGTGTATGAAACTGTGAAACTAAGAACCATTGTGTTTCCGTTAGCTTATAACGAGCCCAACTCGTCAAATACCGCCGCTTGGTCAGTGCCCCATCGGCATCAGAGACCAACGCACGGGGTTCCCCTCTTGCGTTATTTTTGGACGGACCAGGAACGGCGTGTCAAGATAGGCTCGTTACATGCATATAGTGTCCTTTCAAAATAAACTTCCATTTTCACAGGAAGTTAGGTTTAGGCAACACAACCACTTAGGTAGGGTTAGGTAACGGTCGTGGTTGATGTTAACTTCACTGACTAGCGACTTGCGGGACTCACGGGACAGACGATACCGACGAGTTACATGATTAACGACTCACGTGACTAGCGACTCATGTGACAACCGGGATTGACGATAACGAGTCACCTGACTAACGACGTACGCGACAAAATAAGTCAACGTTACTTTTAGTTTCACACAGGACTAGAACACCAGTCTCCTGGTTGAAAGTCTTGTGTTTGTTTGACCCATCCATCACAAGTTTGACAAGTTGGGAGTGAGAATGGGTTGTCAGGAGAGAGACTTTTACATTATTACGTTACCTGAAGGCCACCATAGTTCTCCGACACGCTTGTGAAACTGCGGTAACGCGAGCCGCAGAGTGCAAAACCGTAGTACCGCCAGCCGCCGTCTGACTTCCGTTGCTCCCAAAGTAGTGTTATTAAGGTAAGGATGGCCTCAGAGCAAGGTGAACAGCATTACCACGGTTTTGCACTCGGCTGTCGGTTGCAATCTGCAACCACACCACTAGATGCTGCTAAATCCTACACACTGCACCTTTAAGACTTATTTTGACATGTCGCAGTAGAAAAGCAAAGTTGCAGGGTCCTGTATTGTGCATTCTGGCTCACTGTCACACTGTCATGGCTTACTGGGACATTTGAATGGAACAGAGCCTTACTGGTACTAATACTAACACTTGTGCTTCTCCTGCTATGACAAGTCAAAATGTCTGCAATGAAAAAGGCCTATAGGAGAGTGAGAGAGATGCCCATACAGTATTAAAAAGGGGTTTAATAATAATAATCATCAGTAGGTGAAAGTGTGTGTATGGCCCTTTAAAACTCCCCAGATCCAAAGTGCTTCTTTTCTGTCACAGCAGCTACTCAATTACAGCAACTGCATTCAGCTGGTGTTGCAGGTGTCAATCAGATCCTCCTTAAATGACTAAAAGGAACAGAAGGCCGACACCAAAGCCTCTTAGCTCCTTTTTAATTCAGTCAGTCAGAAATGTCATTATAAGTGACAAATATTTCCCTGCAATTCACAGAAACCTGCTGTAGATGGCGTCAAGCAGACATTTCAATCTTATATACCTTCAACAAAAACTGATGGTAAGTTTTTTTTTCTGAAAGCATGACATCACCTTTTATTTTCATAATCCTGTGTTTCCAGGAAGTGAACACTAGATGGCAGACTTGCACTGACAACAGATTACAGGCATTTGATGGTGGAATAAAAGCAGAGGAACAGCAGGGCATGTGTGGATTATAAAACAGTGGCTCCCTGGGCACAGACATGCAAAAGGCCCATCACAGTGGAGCAAGACACACAGACTTTATAGCTGTTTGGCCTCTTTTTGTTGTTGTTTTGTGTCTCGTTGCAGTCATTTTGTGTCTCTTTGTAGTTGTTTTGTTTCTCTTAATGGTCATTTTGAGTCTATTGGTGGTTATTTCGCATCTTTTTAGTTGTATTGTTTCTCTTTGTGGTCATTTGTGTCTCTTTGTTGTTATTTTGTTTCTCTTAATGGTCATTTTGAGACTATTTGTGGTCATTTCGTATCTTTTTAGTTGTATTGTTTCTCTTAGTGGTCATTTTGAGTCTCTTAGTGGTCATTTTGCGTCACATTGCAGTCGTTTTGTTTCTCTTAGTGGTCATTTGTGTGTCTTTGAAGTTGTTTTGTGTCTCTTTGTGGTCATTTTGTGTCTCTTTGTAGTTGTTTTGTTTCTCTTTGTGGTCATTTTGTGTCTCTTTGTAGTTGTTTTGTTTCTCTTTGTGGTCATTTTGTGTCTCTCTGTAGCCGTTTTGTGTCTCTTTGTAGTTGTTTTGTTTCTCTCTGTGGTCATTTTGTGTCTCTCTGTAGCCGTTTTGTGTCTCTTTGTAGTTGTTTTGTTTCTCTTTGTGGTCATTTTGTGTCTCTTTGTGGCTATTTTTTGTCTCTTTGTATATGTTTTGTTTCTCTTTGTGGTCATTTTGTGTCTCTTTGTGGTCATTTTATGTCTCTTTGTAGTCATTTTCATTGTGGTCATTTTGAGTTTCTTCCTGGTTGGTACGTGTCCCTTTGGGAGACATTTTGTAGGTGAAGGTCAGGGAGGACCCTGGCGCTTAGGGCCCCTGGGCCTGTGCCCAGTAGGCCCTTTAAGTAATCCATCCATGCCCGAGGGCCCTTAATAGAAGAATTTACTTCTATTTTTTCTGTTTTGCTAGAGACCAACAGGTTCCCATAGAGAGACCTCTAAAGGTGCCCAAACCTTGCTCTGGAAACCCCATAAAAGCCTATGTATGTGTGCTTTCTTGTTAGATTGAATGGGTTATTATCTCTATACACACAGTAAATGAGATTTTTCAAGCGTGTCAACCTCGCGGCCCGTTCAAAGACCTATGCAACCCTGCGATTTCTCAACAGAGGATCTAACTTTCCAACACACGGCACTTCCATTTTTTACTATGTTTTATTGCTCCCTTTAAAGTGGGGGTATAATGCCGCAGCCAGCTGTGATGAATGTGAAAAAGTCGAGAGAGTCATTTTTTCCTACTCAGAAGAGGAGGAGGTGGCTGAGAACCGGTCAGGGGAGCAGATGGCATCCCCGTCTGTCTGCTCTGTTTAAAGAACACCGCAGGCGAAGCCCCAAGTCAAACAAGCCAACTACACGGCCCGGGATGATCTCAGAGCTTCCACTCTTGCTTTTCCATCGTGGAGACATCAAGATTTAATCCTTCTCTGAGCTCCGAATCGGTGCACGGCGCAGACTCGAAAGGCTTTTCCTTGTATTAACTGATTTGTTATTTTTGATCTTTCTCACGGTAGAGAGAAGCCCCATAAAATTGAGCATAAAGTGGTTGTTATTTAGTATAAGATGCACTCCTACATCCAAAATTAGGGGATTACCTCCGGCTATTAACACGGGATTAACATTTGATTTCCATGCATTTACCACGGCTTCACCTTAAAAGACACCTGACGTTCTGTTTTCACTACCCGAACCGTTACTACCTCGCATCACTATCCTCCGGCCCTATCTGGTGACTTGTTGTGTTGTATCGAAGGCGAGGTAGGAAGTAAAACCTCAGTAATCTGAGTAGTGTTGCTGTCATCTGATGCTTCCTGACTGCAGTGTCCACCAGTGTGCCTAGAAAGAGAGCAGGAAGTATCATAGTGTGTATAGTGGGAAGTACACTATAGTAAAGTCCAGTGGAAAGTAAACTATTTATGTTTGTATGTATAAAAAATATATATTCTGGAGTATGTGGGCATTATTCTGTAGTTGTAGAAGATTAATCTGCATATTGTGATATCTGATATGAAGATATATTTTCAGCTATGGCCTAATTGATGAGTTTATTAGCTTATCACGCCATTACTGGTAGCAATAAGGCTTGATTTAGCCGACCCGGTTTCACAGGAAGGCGTATAAATATCACGACATTACACGGATATTCAGTGAGTACGCATTTTAGCCTTTTTGCGCCATTTGTACGCTGTTTTTTTGCGTGTCATTTGTACGCCACGCAACTTACAGTAACGTTGGTTCAGGCAACAAAACCACTAACTTAGGTTATGGCAAGAAAACCACTTAGTTACGTTAACGAAAAACATGGTTGGGCTTAAGATAAGTACGTAAAATATGTACTGAAAAAACATAACACAACTACGGAAAACACGTTAAATGTCACTAACGTAACTTACAAAATAATACACAGGTCTCGAACACAGGTCTCCTGGTAAGTCCTGTGTTTGTTGGACCCATCCACCCACCCACCATAAGTGATCTTCTCGCTTTTTATACTACGTCACTAACTCTTACCATAGCATTTATACGTGGATGTGTTACGTTGCATTCAGTACAGGATACATGGCGTAAAAAAGACACGCGGAAATCCAGAAAGGCGTTTTTATTGCACGCTAAACGAACGCGTTGCCACTAATTTTATTTAACGCATTAACGCAACTTGTGATATCGATCTTTCGGAGGTTGTAGCGGGCTCAGTTTTGAAAGCTAGAGTCATACTAGCTTGTCGCAAAGGGGGTTAAATAACGCTACAAACTTACGCTAAATTTTGGCGTGGAAAAACGTTACAGACATGCCCACTTTATGATAATCGCATTCAGTTTGGGGCAAGTCATAGTCAAGTCAGCACACTGACACACTGACAGCTGTTGTTGCCTGAGGTCAGAGGTCAGCTACCCAGCTTTCTTACTGCCTCCGTGCCAAAACATCAGATATGCATCAGGGTCTTCTTGAAAATCAATACTAAGCTGCTTGGAAAAACAGCTCTTGGTGATATATTTTGCTTTTCTGGGCCCATTTTGTGTTATTGGTGATCACTTTTTCCTCATTCCTCTGGATAACTGGGGTCAGAGTTCAAAGATCAATGACACCATTGTGTAACTGTAAACTTTTTGCTCCAGTTGGTCTATCTATTATATCTATAATGCCATAATAATCATACAGAGACATTAGAGATATCAACTCAACCATCTACACACTGCTCTGAGAGCTGAGAAAGGCATTCTGGTAAATGAAGTGTGTAGTTGAAGTAGAGGAGGTGGGCTGAGGATAAATGATTAGCTACGCCAAAAAAAAGCAAATTGCAGCTCCTCATAATAAACATTGTAAGAGTGTCTGCTGGGAGATGTTTAATTTAAGATGAGATAATAACATAAAGCTTTATTGATCCCCGGCCGCTGAAAAATTAGAGCACCTAACTGGGTAAAGACAAGACAAATAGTCATCTAAAAACAACAACAAAGAAAATCATTAACCATTAAAACACTGAACAACGAGATGATACAATTCTTGTTAACAATTACTGGATGCTGTTAAGCTGTGTTTTTATCAATTACAGGCTGTGGTGGAACCATTATAAAAATATGGGATACACTGTAACAGTGATACGTGATAATTGAAGAACTTTATTGGCATACTGTACATGCATTTTTAAAAATTAAAAATATATTTTGAATGGACTTTTAGCTCTAGAGGCCTGGCAGATGATGATGTCATCCATTCAGTTAAAGTGGGACTATGTGAGGGGTTTGCTGAACAGTGGCAGCAACATGCAATGGCATGTGTTTGTGGGGTAAAAACAGGTGCAATTAATAACATACATTTTCCATTTAGGTGGGCCCGGGACCGGTATTGTGCATGCCAAAGAACGTATATTGCCAAGAAGTGAAAGTCAATTGTTCGTTCCATTGCAACATCAGCGCCACTTCCGCCATTTTGGACTGAAAGCGACTACCGGACACCAGTAAAACGTCCACCTACAAAGTGCCGTACAAAAGTAAAACAAAATTATTTATATTCTATTGTCGTATTCTACCGAAATGGCCTGTGTTGAACAATGAAATATTATAAATATAACAAGCGTTTTCAGTCCAAAATGGCGGCAGTTTCGTCTCTTTGCTTCTATACTCTTCATGCCCGCTGGCTCGCTGGAATGGCTGTGACACACTAAATGGAATGGGACCACAACTAAAGGGGCCATTTTTTAAAACATTGATATTATTCTGGAGGCTATAAAACATGATGGAAAAAAATACTGCAACTTGCGCACATTGCGAGGGCGCGCCGGAAACCACAAGGTGGCAGCGTCATCACGGTAAACAGTAATCGGTGGCGATTTGAACGGAGTATAGAATTTCAACAACATTTGCAATATAGATAAAGGTGCTGTCGCTTTCTGAATTTATTTTATGTTAACAACAAAAAGTTTACTTTTGTGCGGCACTTTGTAGGTGGACGTTTTACTGGCGTCCGGTAGTCGCTTTCAATCGAAAATGGCGGAAGCGTAGCTTTGCCGCTGGGCGCTGATGTTGCAGTGGAACCAACAATTGACTTCTTAGCAATATACGTTCTTTGATGAGTGTAGTTTTAATGTAGTTTTATAGCTCAAAATGGTCAACTTATACAAGAGTAAAATCATGTATTTAGAAGAACGAGGCTTCCAAAGGGCCTAAATGTCATCTTTGGCTGAAAAGCAGCGTTGGAATCGGATTGTACGGCATTCCCTTTAATATCAACAAACCAACAAGAATGAATAATGTGCGGTGAGCTGTGACAGATTTTCCTGGCAGGCAGTCATGAATTTTTGTAGCCGAGATGTTGATATGTGTTTTCTGTATTTCCAGACTTTTTCTTGGGAACCAGGAGGACCTTTTGGCTCCGTGAGTAGATACCATGTTTTCAGTGACAGCATCTTTTAACGGTTCACTGCAACATTTGACATCTGCACGTACTTCTCTCTGACAGCGTAGACAAACAAAATGAGAATAGTTACTTCCGTCTTCTTATCTTATCCGAGGGATCATATTTCAGTCTGTCCTCTAAATAAAGTCGTCTGGAGTCCTTGGCCAGGGAATCCAACATGGGAGAGAAACACAGAACCTGCAGCATATTTTATTTAATAGAAGCAGACAGTGTTTTTACCCTGGTGAATCTTCACCAGATAGTCTTTCAGAAGCCCCACTAGGGCTGAAATATTGTCTTGTTGTATTAAAGAAGAGGAGCTTTGTGTCAAGGGACATTATGTTTGTTCTCACACTGAATTCCACTCAGCCCCGGCACTTAAAGCAGTATATGTGTGTGTGTCTAGTTTCACTATGCAACAAATCAGGATGCATATCACGGAAAATCCCCACTACTCATTAGTCCAGAAAGTGTCCTTAGCGTCCCGTTTCTCTCAAAAATTGACTTTTTCTGTTGCTGAAATGAAATAACACTGGAAAAAAAAGTTAATAGAAGACATAAAATTGCATTTGTATTTTTTTCTTCCTTATGTGAGTGCAACACCGTCTCACAGCAGTTTGTGAAGTAGTCACGAAATGTAATCTATTTGATTCGCGTACATAGACACGTGACGCTCAGCACAACTTTCAACAACGTATTTTTCGTGTGTTTTCCGCTCCAGTCTTTTCAAAGTAAAACTATTTAGTTAGGTTGTGGAATAGATTGACTTGGTTAGGCTTAGGCAACAAATTACTTAATTAAGTTTAGGAAAAGATTGCAGTTCTGGTTAAAATAACTCCGGAAGTGGCATAAAAGTGCGAAAGTTACTTGACAAAAACTACGTAGTTAGATTTAGGAAAATATCGCGGATTAGGTTAAAATAACACTGGAAGTAGTGTAACTTAACTACAAAAGTTACGTGGCAAAAAACTACTTAACTTTAGGAAAAGATTGCGGTTTAGGTTAAAATGACTTCGGAACTGGCGTAATTTAAGTACGAAAGATAGGTGTCAAAAACGACTTAGTTAGCTTAGAAAAAGATTGCAGTTTTGGTTACAATAACTCTGAAAGTGGCTTAACTTAAATACAGAAGTTATGTGACAAAACTACTTAGTTAGCTTAAGGAAAAGATCCTGTTTGGGTTTAAATAACTCTAGTAGTGGCGTAACTTAAGTACGATTGTTACGTGACAAAACTACTTAGTCAGCTTTAGGAAAAGATCATGGTTTGGGGTTACAATATCTCCGGAAGTGGCGTAACCTAAGTAGAGAAGTTTCATGACAAAAAACTAGTTGGTTAGGTTAGGAAAAAATTGTGGTTTAGGTTAAAATAACATTCTCCTGGGCGCAAGTCCTGTGTTTTTTGACCTCGACCTCCTCCCTACGAGGCGTTTGCTGCTCTCTATACAAATTGATTTTCTGTCTATGTATCTGTGCAACAGGGCTGCTGAGTAACTGCTGTAAACTGAGCGGCCTCAGTGGACACAGGATCCAGCTGAAAGTGACACACATACCTTTGGTCCTCTTTGAATAATGTATCTGCCACTGGTATAATTGGAGTGATACTGTGTCCTCCAAAGTACTATCAGATGCATATATCATGACCGTTCATTCATTAAGATTGGATTATCTGGATTGCCTCTCAACTCCTTTCTCTCCCTCTGTATTGATGTTTCTATTGTGGTTCTGACGGACTGTTTCAGGCTCTGCTGTCTTTGTTTCTACCCGATCCTGCAACTAAGCTGTCAATCTCTCTTGGCTTCCTGTCAGCCCCTCTGTACTCTCCCCTGTCCATCATTTGACCCCTGCTTCTCTTTCTCAGCTCAAGCAAATATAACAGGGGGAATATTTTTGACTGCAGCTAACAAAGCCCACTTCCTCACATATCTTGAGGTCAGAGGTCAAGGGGCCCCTTAGAAAATAATATTAGAAAATAATATTAGAAATAAATGTAGGCATTAATTAATTGATAAAATATAACTTAAATTGATTTTCTGATTTGATTATTTATTTATTTATTTATTCATTCATTCATTCATTTATTCATATTAACTTTTGAATTTATTTATTTATTTTTGGAATGGAATGAAATTAAATATTTGTTTTAGTTTGCTTCTTTATTTATTACCTTTGTATTAACTCCATTCCATTAATTAATTAATTAATTAATGGGGAAATTAAATAGAAGAGTAGATACATAGGGAAATTAATTAAAGGTAAATATATATAAAAGAAAACAGAAATATAAATTTATGTCACATTTCATCAATTAATTAATGCCTATATTTATTTAAATATTATTTTTGTAATGTAATGGTATATGTATTTATTCATCGAGTCATTTATTTATTCATTTTGGGGGTTTTTTCAGTTTCAGTCCTCCATACACACGACAAGATGAGAAGAGCTGAAATGTGAGTCACAGAGGAAGCCAACTTTACGTGTTAATTTCCCTGCTCTTGCCAGGACAGAGTGCAGGAAAACACTCCCTCGGAGGCGTTGGTGTGGTTAGTGAAAAATTAACAATATATCCACCATCATGGACGCAGGCCAGGCCAGCGGGGTTGTTATGGGCCTTCCTTGATTTGTTCAGGAATAATGAGCTTTCCGACCCACCCCAGAGCTGGTGTTAAAGGGAGGATGGGTGAGGCGAAAAGCTGTTAATCTGTTTCCTGAAAGCCTGCAGATGTTCACTTATGTCCAGTTGGTGAAAAGGTAAAGCAGATTTTGTTATTGCCATTTTTTAATCCTCGTGTTTTGTTGATGCTAGCTTTGCTTCGTCAGTTTTCGGGGTCCCAAAATCCTGAATGCCTAATATATAAAAAATAATAATTTAAATAATCAACCATTTATTTTCCTTTGGATATTTTTCTTCTCTTCTGACCTTATTAAAAAGAGGAAAAGACTTGAAGTGGTAATCCTCCCATAAACTGGGTTTATACATTCAATGAAGTTGGAAAAAATACAGAAATTACCATAAAGCTCTGTCTTTTATTACACCAAATAATAAATATTTCATTATTTATATGCAGTGTTGGACAAGGAACTTTAACACTGTTATCTTTGACTCATTGCATATTACCAGTGGGCATCCTACTTGGCTATGTTTAAGTTTAGGCAACGAAAGTACTTGGTTAGGTTTAGGCAACAAATCTACTTGGTTAGGTTTAGACAACAAAACTACTTGGTTAAGTTTAGCAAAACATCATGGTTTGGCTTAAAATAAGTATGTTTTTTACGTAACTGAAGTTATGTACATAACGTTAAATGTTTAGTGCAATTTTAAATAAGTCAACATTGACTTTTGGTTTCACACAGAAAGCCCGACCTCCTCCCTACGCGGACTTCCACAGACTTTGATTTGAAACATATTTGTGATACGTCAACAACAAACGTAATCCAGGAGAAAATACATTTCCCCTTGAAACGTAATTGACTGTTTCGTTGTTTGGGAACTTAATTTTTGAGGAGACCAGGCTGCAGCTCTACAAAGTGTTTTAGCATTGTTTTGGATCCTTTGCCGTCACTCCTTTGGACTGCTCTTACAACTCATATCTCAATTTGCTTTTCCGAGCCCACATGTGAGTTTACATAAGCTTCTGTGTGTGTGTGTGTGTGTGTGTGTGTGTGTGTGTAATTACAGGGCAGGGAAGAAAGCAAAAAACTTTCCCCTGTGAACTTTTTTCTTTTCTCCTCCTCTTCCCACCAGATACTCGGAGTGCCTGCACAACCCGGCGAGCCTCCCAGACTGAGAGGAACCTCGGCAACTCCCTCCTGCATCTCCATCTCTCCCTCACTTCCTCACCCCTCCTGGTTCACCTCACACAATAGACTTCCTCTCCGAGCACCAGCCTGCAGGGAAAGGAAGGGAGGGGGGGGGGGAGATACGGTTTCTACGCAACAATGGAAATTCAATCAGGAAATGGAGAGGAGGTGGCGAGCGCGGTGTCGGCGACCTCGGGCTTCGTTTCCCGTAGTCCCTCTGGGCCGCAGGTAGAGACGGCAGACGATCCGGTGCTCCGAGAGGACCTGCAGGCGGCTAAGAGGATTGAGAGGTTTGACATCCCACTCGATAACCTGAAGAGGATGTTTGAGAAGCCTGCTGTGGCAGACAAAGTAAGTTACTACCACCTGCATTTTTTCCATTTTTTTGTGTGCATTTTTGACTTTGAGGTCATGCTTAAGGCAAAACAGATCTAGTTTCTGAATGGTGAAACTGTACACTATGTAGATTTCTTCTTTATGTAATGACTGTTGAGGACTACTGTTGACTTATTTTTGGATATAATTGGAAAGGCAAAACAGGATGTTGCTTATCTCTCCGTTTGTTTCACTCGCTGGCAGTTTGGGGTTTTTCCGTCATTTCGTTGGTTGAAAAACGCTTACAGCACACGTCTCTTTGCCAGAGAGGAGGGTGGCCTTCTCTCTCCCGCTTTGTTTTTCCATCTCATCTGGCTTCTCCGAGAGGAAAATCTAAGTCTGTTGGAAGTGAAGCGGGTCATTATGAGAAATTTTACCAATCTGGTAAACATGACCTACTTTTTGCTCCGAACGTGGTTGTGACATCAAATCTAACCCCTCGAAATGTTCCAAGGACAATGAGCTCATTGGAAAACCTCTTTCTTCATAATATCCAAAGTCTTAAAACAAAATCTGCAAAACTACTTGGTTAACTTTAGGCAACAAAACTACTTTGTTAAGTTTAGTCAACAAAACTACTTGGTTAACTTTAGGCAACAAAACTACTTGGTTAAGTTTAGGCAACAAAACTACTTGGTTAAGTTTAGGCAACAAAACTACTTGGTTAAGTTTAGGCAACAAAACTACTTGGTTAAGTTTAGGCAACAAAACTACTTAGTTATGTTTAGGCAAGAAAAACTACTTAGTTATATTTAGGCAACAAAACTACTTGGTTAAGTTTCGGCAACAAAAGTGCTTGGTTAAGTTTAGGCAACAAAACTACTTGATTGCATTTAAGCTACAAAACTACTTGGTTAAGTTTAGTCAACAAAACTACTTTGTTAAGTTTAGTCAACAAAACTTCTTGGTTAGGTTTAGGCAACAAAACTACTTGGTTAAGTTTAGTCAACAAAACTTCTTGGTTAGGTTTAGGCAACAAAACTACTTGGTTAAGTTCAAAGGACAATGAGCTCAATGGAAACCTCTCCCTTCATAGTATCCAAAGTCTTAAAACGAAATCAACAATGCATTATGGGAAATGTGGTTCTCAGCGTGCGCCAGCGCCGACTGGTGGCACACCGGCTGCATCTGTGCAGTGCCACTGGGTTGCTGATATTGGACACCCTGTTATTTAAGAGCTATTTCAGGGGGCTTTATGGTTAAGCAGGACTTTAAAAATAACCCTGTAATTGGTACGTCGGCTGCTGCTAGTCAGGCCAGAAACGGAGCGAGAGAGAAATCTGTTAGAATCAAACCACATCTGGCTCCCGAGCAACATTTCACAGATTACGGCGGTTAATGATCCACATCACTAAAGCCAGACAAAGATAGCATCCTTTGAGGCTTTCTTTTGCTTTTCAGTCCAGCTGTGAAGGCTAATATATCCTTATTTTTGTCAGCAGATGTGTGTTTGGGCTGCTGTGGTATGAGCCATAACAGTCTCAAGAGATAAGAGCTCCACTTTGGTTTTATTATTTTATACACTTTGGACTCACCATTAGTAGAATTTTCTCAGCTTTTTAACAAAGTGTCACTGAGCCACTTTGTGGGCTTCACTGTTATCAGTCGCTCTTTGTTTGAAGTGTTTGACTCATTAAAGCTGCTATAGTAAATACTTGGATGGATCAAATGACTGTGTAATTCGGTTTATTTTTATATAGCGTCAAATCATAACAGAAGTTATCTCAAGACGCTTTTCATATAGAGCAGGTCTAGACTGTACTCTATAATCTAGAGACCCAGCAAGAGATCCCCCAAGGGCATGCATTCTTGTGCGACAGTGGCAAGAAAAAACTCCCCATTAATCGGTAGAACCAGGCTCTGGAAGGAACGGGACTTCGCCTCTCTATTGCGGTGTTTGTCGTACATTTTTGGGCCTTGAGAAGGGGACGGCCCATTGTTATTCCAAAGCACAAATAGTCTAAAAAATGTCCCATTGGACGGAAAAAAGCCTGTCTTCCCGACAGTCCGTTACGGCCATTGTGCCAAGATACAACCTCTCGGAACGGATTTAATCGGTTAAAAATTATTTTTGAAATGTGTCGAAATTGAGGTTCGTCCAGATATTTTTTCCCCTACACGAAAGTATTTATAAGAACCCACAAAATTAGGTTTTAATAATTTCCGTGCTAATTTTTCAGACGAAAATCTGCACTTGGTGTGATAATGGCATGAATTCTATTAATATTAACCTTTTGGGAAACTGAACTGAAACCGACTTTTTTAAGTTTTATTTTTCGTTTTTCATCAACAACATAACTTTGCAATCCATTCAGGGAAGTGTGCATTTCATCCATTTTTATTGATATATTTTTTTACAATTATTATATAATTTATAAATAAAAAGTAAAACAAGTAGCAGAATTATCACATAGATCACAGTATGGGCAAAATAATAACACTAATAAAACATATATATTTTCAAACATACATAAACAATCAGCAAAAAAATTTAATATAAAGCTAAAAACACACAGACAAGTAGAGCTACGTATTAGTCACAGTTGTTTATAGCCAAACTGATATACAGTGGAATAATTCACTTTGACGTTTTCCTGTTGACATATAACAGCTAATCGATTTCACAGTCATTTCCATCAGATCCTTGCATTCATTTTCTTCGACTTCCAGCTCGACTCGTCTCTTCTTTACCCAGGGGAGAGAAGAGGATCATTAATTCATATTCTTTTTTTAAACAACAAGCTGTACAGCTGGTCCGAATGTCTGCATGTCACATGCTGGCACTGGAACACATGCTGCATCTTGGCATTGTATCATCAGTGCTTATAGTCTGTTCCTATCTTTTCTTTAAAAAAAAAAAAAAGAAAGAGTCAGTGTTAATGGAGCGTACGGGCAGCGTTCCCAGATTCCCGGATAGAAGAGATGACTAGAGCTCAGCAGCCGGCTGGTTATAAAACACGACCTTGTCTCCGAGTCATCTGTAAGGCTTGGGCTTAATATTTGATGATGCCCTGTATTTTTCTTTCTGTGCCCCATTGCATTTATTTAAATGCTGCGATGTCATTGGACGGCCGGCCGTAACAATGACTGATGGATTCCCAGGTGGCCGCTCAGCTGTGGCCCAAAATCCTCAGCGGGGAAGGGGGGGGGGAGTTGGGAGTCGGCGTCTCCAACGGGCGCAGATGTGTCGTGATGCAACGGTTTATCTTGAGTGCAAAGAGTGGGCCGATCCTCGAGGGACGCCGGCTCGTGTTTACAACATCTGTCTGACCTTCTGGTCATGACTGTGCACACGGGGGGAAAGAATGCACACATACTGATGCACATGCATGAGACAGATGAGGTGACGCGGCGCTACGGTGTCGTATCCTATCATGCAAGAATACCCAGAAGCACACAGAAAAAAAGGCCACTCATCAAGAAGAAAGCTTTCTATTATTCTGTACTAGGTCATGAAAATGTCCAAATTATTAGATATTAAATGTTTCTAATACTCATGGTAGCACTGCCGCTTCACAGCAAGAGGGTCGCAGGTTCAAACCCAGCTTGCATGTTCTCCCCGTGTTAGTGTGGGTTTACTCCGGGTGCTCAGGTTTCCCCCCACAGTCCAAAAACATGCAGGTTAGGTTAATTGTTGAATCTAAATTGCATGTGTGAATGGTTGTCTGTCTCTCAGCCCTGTGATAGTCTGGAGACCTGTGCACGATGTACTCCGCCTTTGTCACCTGGGATCGGCTCCAGCCCCCCCCCCCCCCCCCCCCCCCCCCCCTCTGCTGGGACCCTGAATAGGATAAGCGATTACAGATAATGGATGGATGGATGGATGACCTGACTTGGCATTCATTCATGTTGTGTTCGCCGCCGTTGGCCAGAGGGTGGCAGTGTAGCCTCTGTGAGATTGAGAGTATACAGCAAAGTCCTATGTGAAGGAGGATCAATGTTGGGCTCTTAATCAGGAGCTCATCGCAGCGAGACAATCACTAATCATCTGGTGTTAATTGGAGTTCATTTTTAACGCCCGAAGGTGTCTCAAAACTGTCTTTTCTCTCGTGTCTGAGGCAGATTATCAGGATTTGCACAATTGGGCAAAGCATCTAATTCTGACGTGTTTGGTAAATATAACGCAACATAAAGGAATTTAAGGGGATTTCATACTATGGGATAAAGCCAGTCACACCTGGCTAACAGGATAACATGGAACTTTTTTTAGGTGGAGCACTCATGCGTTCTGAATGAGGTGTCAACATAAATTCAGAGAGTGGCACCAGAGGTCTGGAATGCTGCCTCGGTTTATTTTCATAGCTTGCATCGTCACTAACTCCCTCTTTTTTTATGTGTCTGGCTCATAGACTGTAAATATAGATGGACTTCCTCCCTCTGTACAAAAGTGATGCCAATATATCACAGATAAGGGAGCTGCCGTCTTGAGATTTTGACAAATTAATTGCACATTTTTTATGTCTTCAAAATGTAATTTAAAGGGAGATTTGTCAAATATTTCATACTCTTATCAACATGGGAGTGGATAAATATGCTGCTTTATGCAAATGTATGTATATATTTATTATTGGAAATCAATAAACAACACAAAACGATGACAGATATTGTCCAGAAACCCTCACAGGTACTGCATTTAGCATAAAAAATATGCTAAAATCATAACATGGCAAACTGCAGCCCAACAGGCAACAACAGCTGTCAGTGTGTCAGTGTGCTGACTTGACTTTTGACTTGCCCAAAACTTTGTGATTATCATAAAGTAGGCATGTCTGTGAAGGGGAGACTCGTGGGTACCTAGAGAAACCATTTTCATTCACATATCTGGAGGTCAGAGGTCAAGGGACCCCTTTAAAAATGGCCGTGACAGTTTTTCCTCACAAAATTTTGCGTAGGTTTGGAGCGTTATTGAGCCTCCTTCATGACAAGCTAGTGTGACATGGTTGATACCAATATATTCTTTAGATTTTGCAGTTTCATATGATGCCAGTATCTTCCCTCTAGCTTTAAAACTGAGCCCGCTATAACCTCCGAAATATTGAGTTTTTTTAATAAAATTTCCAAATTTGTTAATCAAATAACTAATTAAAACCAAACTTATCCGAAAAATAAACACTTTAAACTACATCAGTGTGATAAGAACTGCCTAAAATGACAGAAACTATCTTTGCGAAACATTTATTTGACGTGTACTTTGACTTTTTAATTTGGCCCATCCGCTAACATCGAGGGGGTGGGGTTTATTACCTATACTGCAGCCAGCCACCAGGGGGCAATTGAGATGTTTTGGCTTCACTTTTGGGGAGCTGTCATGGTGTCCATCTTTATATATATATTAATTTATATCAGTCTATGGACTGAAAAGACACTTTTCCTGGAACCATATTTTCTCTATAGAGCTTTTATGCTCTCAACAAATGGCCTGTTTTCAAATGGCAGTATTCAATTTAAAAAGACACCAAATGGAGCAATGCATTAGGCTTTTCATGTTCTTCCTTTTTATTGTTTATTTAAGTCACCTTTTTCCAGCTTTTAAGCAAAGAGTGAGGATCTTGTCACTCTGCCATGTTGAAAAAAATCTCACTTTAAAGTGTCAAACGACATGTTGAAAAATGAGAATGGGACAGCTAATGAGCCATTTCCCTAAAAAGAAAAAAAAAATCAATCAATATTCACTACCGTTCCTAAACGCACTTCATTAAATGTTAAATAAACTAAAAGCCACAATGTGTCTGCAAGAAATTGATCCGGACTTGATGAGGACACCGGCGTCCCTCATCGAGTCCATTGAGCTCGTAAAAATTCCATTAACTTTTACCAGGCATCTCTTTCGTCTCACTTTCACAGATTCAAATCTTTTAATGGAGCTGGCAGCAGCGGAGCCGCGTGGGTGACGCATTGCTAGTCTGTTGTGTGATGATGACTTGTTGCTCGCCGCCTTGGCTCTGAGAATAGTTGCGCTGTTGCGTGGCGTGCCAAACACAGCTCTGATGCTCCATTTGACTCCACCTACCTGGCCTTGCTTTGGATTTCACAAATAAAAATGTAAAACTCTTTATTGCTGTCAATACCTGTTAAAAGACAACCATGTATTGTGGTGTGCTTATTCACTCCCACGTATGATAATCCATTCCCATAGCTGCGTAATGAATGCATATCTGCGGGCCTTTATCTCCATACGGCTCGTTGTGTGACTCAGATTGTCTTTTCTCTAACGTGGTTTGACACCCACAGCCCCAGAAGAGCATATGTGTTCAACAATTAGCCAAAGAACTCCAGGCTTTGCATTTATTATGGCACTATGTCAACGTGAAGGCAGTGCCACGCCATCTCTGCCATTCATCGTTGCCATGGTGAAAAAGAGGAAGCGCTGTTCAGAAAAAAGGTTTCCAATGCAAATCGTTTTTGGCTCAATCATTAAACCGTATGACAGCAGCAGAGCAAAACAAAGAACAATGATGTTACAGTTTAACCAGGCTAAGAGTCTACAGCCGTAGCAGCCACATCTACATTCTGTAAGTACTTTTAAGTTCCCAATGTTTAGCCCTTTTCTCTTTGCAAATATTATAGAAAGTCACGAAGAACCTTTGTTGACCTTCATCTAATAATTTAGCCCATTAAATAGTAACATTTTGGCTGCTGTTGTTAGAAATTAGCCCCAGTTATCTCTTTAACTGTTACAGGTGCTGGAAATGCTGGGGGCAAAGTCAGGACACCACATAATGGCGCCATGTTGGCATTAACAGATGGAAGGTCGGGTTCGCTCCAATTTCCTTGCGTTGTTTTTTTTGTTTTTTTAATGCGTGTAATATCATGAATAATGTATCGGCTGTGTTGCCAACAGGGCTGGGCAATATGGTCATAATCTTTAGGTTTAGGCAACAAAACTACAACTTCTTTAGGTTTAATCAACAAAACTACAACAACTTTATGTTTAGACTAAGGCAACATAACTGCAACTTCTTTAGGTTTAGGCAACAAAACTACAACTTTTGTAGGTTACGGCAATACAACTACAAATTCTTTAGGCTTAGGCAACAAAACTACAACTTTTTTAGGTTAAGGCAATACAACTACAAATTCTTTAGGCTTAGGCAACAAAACTACAACTTTTTTAGGTTAAGGCAATACAAATACAAATTATTTAGGCTTAGGCAACAAAACTACAACTTCTTTAGGTTTAGGCAACAAAACAGCAACTACTTTAGGCTTAGGCAATAAAATTACAACTTATTTAGGTTTAGGCAGCAAAACTACAACTTCTTTAAGTTTAGGCAACAAAACTACAACAACTTTATGTTTAGACTAAGGCAAAATAACTGCAACTTCTTTAGGTTTAGGCAACAAAACTACAACTTCTTTAGGTTTAGGCAACAAAACTACAGCTAATTTAGGTTTAGGAAATAAAACTACAACTTCTGTAGGCTTTGGCAACAAAACTACAACTTCTTTAGGTTTAGGCAACAAAACTACAACTTCTTTAGGCTTAGGCAACAACAACCCTTGGTTAAGTTTAGGGGGAAACATCATGTTCTGGCTTAAAATAACATTGTTGGTTCCACATGAGATGTGAAACCCAGTCTCCTGGGTGAAAGTCCTGTGATTCTTTGATCCACCCTGCCCACCCTGTGTGTGTTGCCTCACTTCAGCTTCTGCTCCTGTCATAATTACTACGGTCACTACAGGTCGCTGTCATCTTCTTTCATACCTTCTTCCACGGATCAACCATGTGAATAGATGATAAAACCGACTAGTGGGTGTAGTAGGGCCCTACTGACCCACATCTATGGGGCTTATAGTGACTGATAATGCTTATTTAATAGCCTGAACAACATGTTATCATAGCAAATAATTGGAATTGATTAATTGTAGTACACCGTCTCGACTTTCCCTATAATTAGTACCAAATTACAAAGAGAAAACTCTCTGGGAATTATGATTAAATTACAGAACCGTAAACTAAAGCCCAAATTTCATGCCAATCCATCCAACAGTTGTAGAGACATTTCAGTTGAAACCACAAACCTCAACCTTGTGATAGCACTAGAAGAGAAGTGAAGGGTTTATGAAAGTCAGTAGGATGCATCCTCAAGGAACGTGAGTGCACAACATGTCCATCCATCCAGTAGCTGTTGAAACATTTCAGGTGACATGACGTTCATCCACATGCTCGTATTACGCATTTGAACAATTATAGCCTTAAATCCCCAGAATATCAACGAGGCATGCAGTATGTCAGCCGATGTCAGTTCCGTGGTTCAGGGTATATTTGGAGAGGCTGAAAACAGAGCCGGATCCCAGGCCACTTTAGAGTCGTCGTGTATAAATAGTGGTGCCGGGTGATGTTGGCATCGCTCACTGAACATTAAGAGAGTACGGAGCCTGATGAAAGAGACTGAAATGTGATTTACATTCAGCGAGCACAGGGCCATATTGTGAAAGAGAGGACCGGATGGGAAGGGAAGGCAGAGAGCAAGGAAGATGAAGATGGATAGGGATTCTGAGTGAATCAGCCGGGGCGGTTAAGAGAGCGAAAGCGGGTTCATATTTTAGCAGGTAAAGCAGGTCAGCGTCTGATTAACAAATTATATTCATGTTTCAATAATGATAAGCTTCATTAGGCCCCACTTCACGGCCGCACAGTCTCCGACACTGACAGGTTTTTTTCTCAATTTGCTCTTTTCCCACAACTTTCTGTCCCTGGAGACGAGCACACGTCTGTCAGATTTCATCCCCAGTTAAGAGCACTGATAATCAGGGAGAGAGGCCCAGAATACAGAATGAGGAGCCCTGCCACAGACACTTAAATATATGACCACATTTTGGCGGGTCCACTATTATTATTATTATTTTTTATAGGTTTTTATATCATTCTGTAGCTTCCCAGTGGTGTTTCTTATGTATTAAAATCCAAACATTCAAATTTTGGATCAAAGTATGTATGTTTTAGCGACAAAATGCTACTTTTCCAAGCTGTACTAACAACTTTTTCCCACGTGACCTGACGTATGTTTCTGCTTAATGACGCTGCTACATGTACAATATATATTAGTGATGCATGAGTGTGATGTATGAGTGATGCAAAGCAACGTTCCGTGTAAGTTATTAATAACTTACAGAAACATTGCGTGCAATAGTCCGCCTTCTCTTCCCCTCTCTCTGTCTCTAGTCTCCAGTAATTCACTGTCAAGAAGTCGTGGTCATTTCACGAATGTCTGTGAGATGAAGCCGCATTACACTTAAACTGATATTGATAGTATATAAAATGTTATAATGTGCACAACAATAAACTGTTAAAATAATATAAATTAAAGCATTACTAATAATTTGCAAACGTAATTAATTAATAATTTATTTGTTTAACATTAAAATAACAATTAGGTTAATTAACTATCAGTTTAATATTTATAAATGGTGGTTATTATAAAGTGTTCCCCATAAATCTACATATATCTATCTCCCCCCGTAAGGGGCAGAGCACACACCTCCAGCCAGCATTAATGGCCGCTAATGTCCCTGTTAATTTCCAGCACTCAATGCACACAGGGAGTTTCCGCGGCCAAGCTTTGAAACTCCAAATCGTTGGACGTCTGTCAAGCTCTAATTTATCTGCTGCTCACTAGATCTGGGTCAAATTTGTCATTCGCAAATGGGCCCAGTTGGGCAAGCTAAATGACTCTCCTCTTCTTTAACAGCTTCCACCCCGGAGTGTCGCTGAGCTGGACACTTAACCCTTTAGAAAGGTGTGAAGCACTCAAACCCTGGCTGAAAACTGGTGAATGAGTAGGATGGATATTCTCTTTTCGCGGTTAAGGCCTTTTCACACCAGAGAGTTGCACATCTTTGTGAAATATTTGGTTCTGATTGCTCGCAGGGCTACCACAACCTCCTCTTTATGAGCTATGTTTTTGGTATTATTGATTTTACCAATACTTAATGTTCATGTATGTGTTTATTGAGGAAGGATAAGTTCTCCCAGTGGCATCTTTGTTGCTGCCCAGATACTTTTAGAGCTCCCCAAACAGCAGATCCCTTCCTGCCGAATGTAACTGTGTAACCATTTGCTATAAATGGTCAACTCCTCCTGTGTACTGTAAGCTTCTCTCTGACTGAAATCCTCTTCATTGAATATTGGAAATAAATATTCATGTTGCCTCTACACCAGACAACCCCCCCCTGGCTTTCCTGTAGCAAAGCAGCCCCATGAGGAGTGCTAGTAACGCTAAAAATAGCAGCAGGTTTAGTCATAACCTCCAACTAGTCCGGTGATGCTGCTCAGAGGCCGGCAGTAGACAGCTGTGGTTGTTTTTGGGCAGATTCTAGGTTTAAATGTGTGGGGATGAAGCCGTTTGGGAAGTTTGTTCTGGATATACATCTAAGTATATATATAAGTTTGACTCTGTGAGGTTTTTAATGCCAGTTCTGGTAAATTTGAATGTCAAATTTCTGTGACTAAAGGCCTGGTCACACCAGCAAATGTTGAAATTTCACCGCAATTTCAGTTTATTCCAATTTTTGTTAGATTTTTTCGCATCAAGTTCAACTCTGGTGAACTTTGACGCCACAAATTTGCACCGTTGATCAATCGTAAGTCATCAGCATAGAGCCGGAGATATCAAAATCGTACTATATTGTTGCACCATGCACTTTTATTATCGCCGCCAGGAGATAATGAGATCATGTGCTTGAGTGAGTGTGTGCGTGTGTCTGTCCAAGGCTAATCTTCCATACTGCTGCACCAAACTGCATAATATTTTGTGTGCTCATTTGTGGCTGTATGCTCAAGGACCTCTCGTACTTGCACTAGCTTTAAGCAACGGTTTAAAAGAATGAAAAATAAAGAGGAGAAAACCACTGCGCCGTTCGTCAAGCAGACACTGGGGAGGAGGGCTTTTGACAGGACAGAACCACAAAAACAGCGGCGGGAAAACTGACTAAATGTTGCATCATGTACCCAGCCTTTTTTTTTTTTTTTTCACCAACACGGCTGGGGATGCAAACTCATCGCCCCGAGTTTTTATGTTTCAAAAAGACCAGAAATATATGTGCCCTTTGCTCATATATCAAGACGGGTTGATGCACTGGAGAGCTTCAGCGTGAGAACAACCCATCTGTTGCAGCACTGTTTGTAACCATAAATGTAAATCATATATCCCCGTGGGCTTTGTTCTGACTCGCTATACGTCTTTCCTTCTTTTTTTGTTTCCTCCGCCTGTCTCTTTTCTATGCTGTCCGTCTCCTAGTTTTTCACCGCGACTCTGTCTGGTTGTTTGGCCTTTAGATAATCCACTCTGTCCCAGCTGGCACAGGTAGACAATCTCAAATCACTATTACAAACCAGACTCCCCCTCCCACTCTCTCTTTCTGTTGTTTGCTTTTCCTGTCTGACTTTTTCATGCCCTATTATATGCCCCATGTCCGTCCATGTACTTTTACACTCTAATCCGTATCCTTCACTTCTTTCTTTGGCCGGTGGCTCGTCTCTCTCTCTTCTCCCTCTCTTGTTTCTGGACCGTGTCTCTTTTGCGCCCATGTTTGCCCATGAGTGCTTGAAATATTGATGTGCCTCTGTTTAGTCATAATGAGGACAGTCGATAGAGAATTGAAATACAAAAAAAAAAATGTTTTTCATACGGCTGGATTGCAAAAGGGAACGCTTATGGCACCCGGCGCAAACAACAATACTGGCGAAAAAGAAAGCGGCTGCCAAACAGTCGACAGACAGAGAGAGAAAGAGGGAGGGAGTGAAAGGGAGGATGGCATGAAAGCCGGGATGACCTTCAAATAAACAATGCACACAGTTGCATAACGCCAACAAGGAGGAGGTGATAGAAGAAGGCAGCCGATTAGCCTTGAGATCCAAATTCCGGCGTTATAAGACTCGTCTGTGTTTTATTGGTGTTTACTTGCTGTATGGTTCTGTGCTGCTTTTTGATCATGTTTTTACCCCAGACGACACATAGCATAGCAGCGAAAAATGGATTGGAATTTCAGGCAGCTTATCCTCTACACATTATTCCTTATGAAGACGTCTTCCAACAATGCAGCTAGTTCAGGTGCTTCAGATCAAGGGCAGCAAACTTAAAAAAAAAAAAGGACTGGAGCACGCCAACTGATTTGCATCCTTTAATAGAGGAAACTGTGTCCTCAATAATCCAAAACCCAATGGAACAATCCCATCGGCTTTTTGTCGAGGGAGCCCGTGCGATGCTAATTTCCTGGTTGTCCTACAAAAATACGTCATGAATGTCACTAAGAAACCCGTCTCAAATGTCACTAAAGAACTACGAAATCACGTCTTAAATGTCACTAAAAAACACGTCACAAATGTCACAAAAAAAACACGCACAAACATCACTAAAAAACACGTCACAAATGTCAATAAAAAACTAAAAACACATCACAAATGTCACTAAAAGCGTCATAAACGTCATCAAAAAACATGTCACAAACATCACTAAAAAAAACGCCACAAATGTCACTAAAAAACACGTCATAAACGGCAATAAAAAACGCGTCACAAACAGTGGTCTCGTGGTCCTGTGTTTGTTGGACCAACCCACCTCCCCTCCCACTCACCGTAAGCAATCTTTCTCCCTTTTTATTCTACATCACTAACTCTGACCGTAGCATATTTACACGCATGCATTTACATAGCAGTCAGTGCAGACTACATAGACGTACAAATGACACGCCAAAAGCAAGAACGGCGTTCTTATTTCACGCTTTTACCTTGCGCATTATTGTGTCATTCACACGCCTTTTCGTGCTGCATTGTGAGTATGTTAGCATGCTGACATTAACATTTAGCCTGTTCCTGCTCCCGTCCTTTTCCCCCCTCCGAGGTTTATGTCACTCCTGGTTTGTCTGCACCGTATAGTTGAAGGCACAACGCTTGGTTTCATTTTCATTTGCTGCCGCTCACTGCTGCACAACACATAAAGCAACGTCCACAATGAGAGGTAATCCATCACAATAAACATGCAGCAAACATGAGCAAACATGAGACACTTTTAAATTAAATTATTATTTCATTATGCTCACATTTAATGTCTCACCTGCTATTCAGTTTCCTTCAAGAATTGATTTTCATATCCGTCTTTTGTGGCTGGATCTACTGTAAGAGCTGATTTTAACCTTGGCTTCACACGGCATTCATATTGAAACATCATTGTGAGTAAATGATTAAAATCTCATTACACTGGCAAACATATCAAAATGATGTGGGTAAATCTGCACATTTAAATGAAAGTAAACGGGCCGCACTGTAGACGAAACCTATTAGATCTTTTTGCGCATATTAATCTCTTTTCTCACAATAGCTGTCTCTTTCAAGGTGACAATTACCTTGCATAATTAACAAGGCCACTCATTCGTTCATTCACTCATCTATTTATTCTCGCAGCCTGAATGATTTAGCCCCGGAGACTGAGGCAGTGCAGCGTCTACAACCAGCTGCAAAACATGAAGCTGCAAATACCTTTTTTTGATTGCATTGGATCCATGCGGGCTATGATTTTTTTCAATGAACATTATTGAAACAGATATAAAAAGTATGAAGCAAGTAAGCAACAATACAATTTATGTATATAAATATGCCACAGGAACAAATACGGTAAAAGAAAATTAAAACAATTAAGAAAAAACGTACATTATTGGGAGTTGAAAAGGGAACGGCCCATTATTCCGAAACACCAATAGTCCGAAAAATGTCCAATTGGACCGCAAAAAAACAAACATTTATCCGACATGGATCCCTGCTCCCATTCACACACACAGGAAATGTTCCTGATAATTTCAGAGATAGACTGCATGTGTGAAAGGGACTAAAGACAGCCAGATCGAATTGGACTTGCTTTGCGATACAGTGCAGCAACAAACAACACATTTTGTGCTGCTCGTCCTGCATAGCACTGCGAGAGTTTTGAAATGACTGCTAAGACCTTTGGCTCACTGCTCTGAATTGTTAAAGAAGGTCAGGCGTGTTTTGAGAAACAAATCCAAAGCAACTGGTGGCCTCGATCAGCCCAGTGATTTGTTTGCTGTTGTAGAGTCTCGTGAGTCATGATTGAGAGCAGCCACTTGCATGTTTTGCCAGCAAGCCCATACGGCAGCTTTCACAGCCAGAAGCACTCAGTCCAAGAGCTGACAGAGGGAGTGTGCATGTGGCTGAACTGTATGTAAATACAGTGTCTGTGGCCACATGCTCGGATTCACTCGTGTACGCACCATTTGCCAACAAAGGATCCTTTGATTTGAAAGGAAGTACCCAAACAGTGAGTCATGTGTGACTTCTTTTCTTGGCAGGCCCCTTCAGTCGCTCGCCATGCACCAGTTAGAGCTACAGTGCTACTCCAGAGACACTGACATGGCCATTAAATTGACCGAGGACATGGGGTATGCTAATCCAACAGTCTCACAGCAGTTTGTGAAATAGTGATGAAATTGAATCTATTTGATTCGTGTACATAGACACAAATTGCCCTTTTTTTTCGTGATGCTCAGCACGATTTTCAACAACATGTTTTTTGCATGTTTTTCTACGAATGTCCAGCAACACGTGACGCACGTGTCAATTTCCGCTCCAGTCTTTTCAAAATAACACTACTTAGTTAGGTTTAGGAAAATATTGACCTAGTTAGGCTTAGGCAACAAAACTACTTAGTTAGATTTAGGAAAAGATTGACTTGGTTAGGTTTAGGTAACAAACTACTTAGTTAGTTTTAGGAAAAGATCGTCTTGGTTAGGCTTAGTCAACAAACTACTTAGTTAGGCTTAGGAAAAGATTGACTTGGTTCGTTTTAGGCAACAGAACTACTTAGTTAGGCTTTGGAATGGATTGACTTGGTTAGGTTTAGACAACAAACTACACAGTTAGGCTTAGGAAAAGATTGACTTGGTTAGGTTTAGGCAACAAAACTACTTAGTTAGGCTTTGGAATGGATTGACTTGGTTAGGTTTAGGAAACAAACTACTTAGGCTTAAGAATAGATCGACTTGGTTAGGCTTCTACAACAAACTATTTAGTTAAGTTTAGGAAAAGATCGACTTGGTTAGGTTTAGACAACAAACTACTTAGTTAACTTCAGGAAAAGATTGTGGTTTTGGTTAAATACTTTACTTTACTTTAAATACTTTAAACTACTACTTTAAATGTCGTGACTATTTCACAGACTGCTGTGTGACTGGGCTGGCTAATCAGTGAAGCCTCTGAATGGATTTTGGTGCGAGGAGGGTCAAAAACAGAGGAGCAAAGAAGCCCACCATTCCCCTGTAAGACAATCAGGATAACAAGCATGCTGAAGACGCACTCAAGCAAAGCCAGGGAGCTGTCTCACCACAGAAAGAAAAGAGAAGGTAGAAAGATTTAGGATAGGGAAAAACATGGGTAGGAAAAATGAAGAAAAGACACCGAGGTGAAAAAGAACAGAGAGCAATCCAAAAATAAGATCTTAAAAATGTTCAAGGTGAAGCGGGTGCCCTCTCTCCTCCAAAATGTCACACCTGATATCGAACCAGTGGACCTTATTGATTCGCTACTGTAGCTTCACCAACTCCTTCAAAAAAGCACTCGGAGCCATTTTCTGAGCTATTTGAGTCCAGAGTAGTCGGGAGCAGGAGAGATGGAGAGTAGCTCTTAGTTTTCAAAACCACATTCATTTCACCATATCATACATTTAATGATTATAATCCATTTTCAATCTACGTGTCACGGCTATAGCCTTGAGTTAAATGAGAAGAGTGATAGCACTCTCATATGGTACGAAAGAGTGCTTAAGAACGGTTCAAATCCTGTCTACTTTCTCACCTCTACTCACCTGGCCAGTCGCTGCGTGAGCTCGCCGTGGACTGCATACTGAGGCCTTTAGTTCAATCTCTGGTTCACCGAATGCCAGATGATCCCTCGCCGATCCGATCCTTCGTGATTCAGGAGTCAAGTCCAGGATTGACTCATATTTTCTTTCCCTTTTGTGAAAAAGTCTTGCAATAGTCCGAGTTAAACCCACATGATTCAGGTTAAGATAACATCCCTCAATGTACCGTTACATCCTCATATCTCACTTGGGTTGGGCGAAAATAAAAACCTCTGGACTCACTTCCTGACTAATTGACTTATTAGGACTGACATTTTATTAAACAGAGGGATGACACAGGAAGGGGAAAAGAGGGGGAGGACAGATCGGGGAACATTTGAGTAGAGCGAGGCGGACAACTCTCCTCAGAGACCCTCCATGCTCCATGGCATGTCATTAAAGAACTACGAGAAGCTGCACAGCTTGTTAGAGGACGGAAATGTCAACAGCTGACATAAGACAATCAGCGTAGAATTGTGAAATCCCTGCATGTGTGATGGCGAGCTCGCAGTTTTCCCAGATCGGTGTCCGCTAATAGGCACCAATGCGAGGTCGGAGGGTGTCACCTCCTATAGCCTAGTAGTAGTGTTTCCCGTTACCATGGTTTCACCATCCCAGGTCCAACTGGCCTCTTTGTAGTCGTCCGTCACGCGTGAAATGGTCCCAGATGGCCGGCATTGATTTTCATTAGCTGAGCTTCTTTTACGAGGATCCAGAGATTTTTGTATTCACGGGGATTATCTCTGGCGACAGGCCGGCAACGTTTAGACACATTTCACCGTGCACTGTCCCTTATTAACTCTGTCAGTCTGCAGGAGATCCGCAGCGACAACCCTCCCCACCACCACCTCCCTCTTCCTCCTTCCTCTGTGGCAGCTTGCACCAAAGAGAACATATGGCATGGATTCGAAGCCTGATAGCACATTGACAGTTGCATGAGACATTGTGGCTGTGACACTGCTGCTGTTCATCCGGTTATTGTATTTAATAAAATGGATTTAACTGCAGGAAGTGAGGACACTTCTGATTGGTGGAGTCGTCAGAAAATACCCGTTAACTTTTTAGAGACACTACCAATCAGCAATGTGATGTCTTTGGAATCAAGTGATGGGACCACGGATTAATTCCTGAAAAGCCAATCCTTGCTACTCCATGCAATTAATGCGTATTTCTCTGTAGACCCCTTTTCTCTTAGTAAACATAATAACGTAATTTGGGGGCGGAGCATTAAGTGGAGGCAGAAAAATTCTCTGAACACGTTGATTAACGCTAACTAGCAAGTATTATTGGCTTGTTTTTTTAATAATGGCGGAAGAAAATACTAGTTTCTCTCAATGTACAGTCACTAAAGTTAACCAGGGGTACCAGATTAGCCGACCCCTACGCCGCTAGACTACTTCAGTAGGAGTAAACGGCTGGCTAACGTTAGTTATGGTGCCTACAAATGGGGTTGTGTTTACCGTGTTCACGAGAAGAGTCCATATGAACGAAATGGCAGAAATGGCGGAGGCCTTGGAAGTTCATATTTCGTTGCATAATGAGTTAATTTTATCGTAATTTTAGTCGTATATTGTTTTTCTTCGTAATTTTATAATAGGTCTGAGGAAAATGTTGATATTCCCAATCTATCCTCCAATAAAGTCAGTCAAAAAGAGAGTCGAACAATATCTGCGAAGCGTTTCAGAGATGGCTGCAGTAAGCAGAAGGCTATATATAAGCAACAATTACTCTCCATCTCTGAAACGTTTTGCAGATATTGTAGCTCGCTAGAGCCTCGAATCACAGTTTGTCATCTCAAATGTATGATATATCTGGATTTGGCACTCAACAACACAGCAAGATGACATTTCAGATGTGTAATTTTAGCCCACTGCTAGAGTTCCAGCTAACACCGTGACATCAACACAAAAAGGGTCTATAATATTCATCTGAAAATGAATATACTATCCTTGTTTTAATGCACTAGAGCTGATGCTGTTTTCTTGAAATAAGGACGGTGTTCTATGAAAGCACTCTCTGTGCCCTTGACCAGCTTTGTAAAGTGGTTCATTGGTTTTCATCAGCAGAATTACTGCATATTATCAATCGCTCCTGGTAGACTGGCTGTTTTGATTTAGCTTTTGAAAAGTGCCTTTGTATGTCCTCTTCTGAAAAAAAAAAAAAATTCACATTCTTTATGCCAGTAACACGAATAGCTTTGGAATAATATCAAGTATATTTTTGACTTGTTTACTCTCAAATTTGACTGGCTTCAATTTTAATTTCAGTCTGACTTCAGTGCCAAGTGCAGCACTTAGATGGTAGATGGATGCTCGAAAATATCCATTTTGGCATCTTTTGAGCTCTGCATTTAATTATACAGTATATATTGAGATGTGATAATCTCTTGTGGGGCCCTATAGCACACTTTTTGACATATAGAATGGGTTGAGACTACTTGGGGAGTTCTTGTCATCAAGAGTAAATATTTTTGCGACCTGTTCTCACTCCCAACTCATCAAATACCGCCGTTTGGTAACAGTATGTCACGAACCAGGCTTTCAACGAACTCCAATGTAAACCCACCCGTGGCGTTATTCAACGATCGGAGCAAGTGATGTAGTAATAATAGCACAAGAGTCCATTCAGGGCGGGCGGAAGGGATGGTGGACTTATTTTGTCACGTCAGTCTTAAGTCACGTGACTCGTTGGTATTGTCAAAAGGCCATGCCAGTTTTTCCTAGCCCAAATTTTGCATAAGTATGAAGCGTTATTTAGCCTCCTTCCCGACACGCTACTATGACATGGTTGGTACCAGTTTTCTAGTTTCATATGATACCAGTATCTCCACTCTAGCTTTAAAACTGAGCCCGCTACAACCTCAAAGTCGCAAGTTGCGTTAAAGAAATTGGGGGCGTTAAAACAAATTTGCATTAACGCGTTATCGCGTTAGCTTTGACGGTCCTAGTTTGTAATGATAGTCCACGGAAGTCCATGTAGGGAGGAGGTCGAAACACAGGACTTTCACCCAGGAGACCACTGTTCGTGTTCCGTGTACAACTAAAAGCCAACGTTCACTTATTTTAATTTACATTCGTGGCTTAATAATGTAACAAACGTCAACAAACTTGGAGCTGCTGACTCTCGTCCCGACCTCTTCCCACTTGGCTGCAAACCGCCCCAGTGTGCGCTGAAGGTCACGGTCTGATGAAACCAACAGAACCACATCATCTGCAAATCTGTAACAAACATTTTATGATGTTTTTTCCCCAAACCTAATCAAGTAGTTTTGTCGCCTAAACCTAACCAATTTCAGACAGGGCAGAGATTTAGAGACCTATAGGCTCAGATACTGTATCTCCTATTTTCTGGCCTGGTTGTGATATACAGTACTCCCAGTCTCTACTGTATGTGCACGCTGCCAATTCCTCAGCGAGATTCAACCTTCTTCCATCTGCTGCGATGCAACTGAAAAAAAACCCGTATATTAATGTACCGAGAAAATCATTCAGGATGTGTTCCCCCACCCACACCACCACGTGTACTCGATGCATAATTTACTACCGACATTGGCTTTAAGTGAAGTGTAAACAAGCCCATCAGACAACCAAAGAGAGATAAATGTTTCAATCCCTTTAATGGCTTTCGTTCAGTGACATTCACTTCTGTAACCAGCTGTAATGAACTCAAGCCACGCACACTTTTCACACGCTGGTCTGTAAAACATCCTCGCGCACTTAATCATCCCCCGAGCAAAAGTAACACCCGGTTGTAGACAAAATACTCTGTTTAATATCAGCAGAGCGCTGGGGAGCTGCGGTTAGCAGCCGGTTTGTGCTTTTTTGCTCCTCGCAGCTCACTGATTTGAGCTTCATTCGATGTGAGTGTTACTTCGGCGAGAGAGAGAGAATGACAGTGACAGAAAGGGATGCTTACATCCCTGTTTTACCATAGTGTGTGTGTGTGTGTGTGTGTGTGTGTAATACTGTAGGAAAGTATGCAAATTGCCATGCGCGTCTTTCAGGGATTTGCTAAATGGGATTTTTGAGGACAATGTTTTGTCCTTTGGTGCATTTCTGAAATTATAGTTGACACCTTCCTCAGAGAGAACTAGACAGATACACGTTAGTGTGTGTGTGCGCGCCACGTGGTTATGCCGTGTGCAGCGTGTTTGTTGTCACTCCGCAGCAAGGCGCTGTCGGAAAAAAAAACGCTACTGGGAATACATTTGATTTGCAAATGAAAAAGGTTTGCACACACACACACACACACTCACACACGCATAGACACAGGTGTGTTTGCTCCCCGCGGGGGATGATTTGCAACTGAATAGGCGTGTTGCACCGGCTGACAAAATGCTTCCAGGGGAACAACAAGCCTGTATGCACCAAGGACACGCCGTTTACCAATGTTGTACCTTTTTATCAATAGAAGCCTTTAGTTACTGCTAGAGTGGCTCTATTAAAATTCAACCAAGCGCTGTTTACACTAAGTTTCCAGTCAGCGCCTACTGCGTTTCAAGGTCGTCTCTCTTTACACTCGCAGATATGTGTGTGTGTGTGTGTGTGTGTGTGCAGCTCAGTCAACACAAGTTTTCACTGGAATCCAGAGCTCACATGCTTGACTGTATCATTTTTTGAGGTATGTGTGGTGAAGGTGTGTGTGTCTGTGTCGAGGTGTTTGCGGGCAATTCGAGTACAACCCAGCTGGTTCCGGTGACCCACGGCGTCACCTCTCCATCTCTCCCCGTCGAGAAAGCACAGGTGTTTTTTCTCTGATAGCTCTCTCTCTCTTTCTCTCAACCAGGAAGTGACAACCGTCCACACCTCCCCCTCCTCCTCCTCGTCCAAAAAGAGAGCGACGTCTGGTAGTCTCACTCGGACTGACCCTTCAACAGATCACACCATGGCCTTGCCCAAGGACACTGCTCCTTGCACGGCCTTACCCAAGGACACCACTCTTTGTAAGTACTTTTTTTTCTTTTGGGAGTTTTAAGAAGTTTCAGAAAGCTTTTGATGCAACATCAGATAACATATGACAGGAGGCCCCCTCCGATTGCATCACGGTTGCACCAGTCTGTCAAAGCAAACAAACCATGGCTGCCGCATGGTTAATGCAAACGTGGTGTCGCATTTGTCCTACGAGATAAACATTTGGCAGAAAGCAGCTTTTGAAAACTAGATTGCTCATTGCCAGATAAGGCCGCCTCCCTGGCAGCTTTTTAATGGGAAGCTGGGGGCCTCGCTAGATGCTGAGCTTCCATTACTGTGATAGCGACGCAGTGGTGGCTACCTCCAGTTTGTTTTACTCTGATAGCGGTGTGCACACAGATGGAGCTTACAGTGCAAGGTACAGTCCTTTTTTTTTTTTTTTTTTTACTCTGTGAGAATCACAAACTAACTAAAGGGAGCAAGTTTTAACACACTGGCCTCTCAGGTATAACAGCGATCATTGAGTCAGTGTTACTTTTGTGGATTAATCAAAAATTGGGATAAAACACCCTCAGAAAAACAACAACTACAACTTGAATTCGAACAATTAAAAGTTTGTCAAAATACTCTAAATAGTATGATGCAGTATTTAGGCAAATTGTAGGTAAGAAGAAGGTCTTGAAAGATACATATACATGTTTTCTTTCATGGTCTTTCTGTGTTCTAGTCAATAGAGACCAACAACTTCTATCTTTGACTACATGAAAGTGTGTGTCTTTTATTTCAGCACAGCTAACCCTAAAAACCAAACATTAAGAAGATGTTGGGCTGAACTTAAGCACAGTGGTGCTAAAGAGAACGTATATTGCCAAGTTGTGTGCTGTAAAAACCAAAACAATGAGCTTTAACAACACCAAAAAAAAGCTCTGTAGAGCTGAGTGGAACTACTGTTGGGTGATAATTCTCTTGGGTTTGTTACCAACAGAAACACATGCACAAAACACTATATAACACACTAAAGGAAAAGGAAAAAGAACAAAATCATAATAGGTCCCCTTTAACGTTCGCTGTTGATAATTATTTTCTTACATAACCCGTTGTTGTCTTTTTCTTTGTCCTTCATTTTCTTCTCTATGCTTTGGCAACACAATGTCTTTACATGTCACGGCAATGCAAATGGAAAACAGAGAGATGGTGATTGTACATAGCAAGAATCTAAAGTGACGGAATTGTTGACAGGCTTCAAAGTGGTATTCGAGGTGTTAAACACACACACACACACACAAACACAAACACAAACACACACACACAAACACACACACACACACACACACACACACACACACACACACTCATAAACTCAACCATGCATGCTCACACTCAATATATTCACACACACAGAGTGAGAGCCTCTCCATCTCTACCTGAGATCAGTCGGGCTTTCCTGTCGCCCTGCAAGTCTCTAAATCTCCGCGCCGTGTCTAAAATTGGAGCTTCTTGACAATCCTGTTGTCCTGACTGAGTGACGGCTTTTGTCTTTGCTGACAAGTTGTCAGCGGTGACGGCGCTCAATCTGCCGGGTCAAACGAAGAGGGCTGGGGGGGGGTTAACGGGAGCTGTTCCCCACAAAGCCACAACATTTAAATAACTGCGCTTTAAACAGATGCAAAGCTCACCTCTAAATCTCCATGCCCTTTCCAAACAGGCATCCTTGTTTACTTGTTTCCTCTCGAGTTACACCAGAATCCCCACCATCAATGTGGCTGGCTTTGTCACTCACATAAACAGGAATGCTTTTTTATTATATTATTATAAATGTGTGTGTATATATATTTATATTAGTCTGTGGCTTATTAAACTTGTCAGACACACTTGGCCCAGGAGAATTTTTCACAGTGTGCAAATGCTGCCAATTGGAGCTGGATTTGCCAAAAAACTTTTCTTGTTTTTAATTAATCTCCTCCCAGATTACCCTGCCAAATGATGATGTCTTTATAATATTATCCTTAGGAAAAACAAAGATTTTCCTCCTGTCAGTCTCAGGTTTATCCCCTTAGACGCTATTACGGGACACAAATTAGCCCTTAAGACGTGATTGATGTTTGGAAATTGAAAATTGAGGTTTTGATTGTATTGTGTATTGATGCGAGGCGGGTGTATGGTTCCTCCGGGTGAACCAATACAACGTCGATACACTGTGGAGGTTTAGTATGCGTGGTAAATTCTTATAATGTGAGCGTGTTTTAGCACGATTACATTATCAATACCTTTGGTTTCACCTTAAAGGTGCTATCGATAACATTCAGCCACTAGATGTTGCATTTTCCCTCCCCCATTCCGTTGCATTTACTTCACAACAAGTCATTGCCAGACACTTGGGAAATACACTAATTGGTTTCCTTGCTGAGAGTTAGATGAGAAGATTGATACCACTCTCATATCTGGAAGTAGGGGGAAATTGCTACCATGGCTCTGTCCAAAGTTATAAAAATCCATCTACCAGCACCTCTAAAGCTCAATAAGTAACACATTGATTGCTCACCCAACCATCTCAGGGGAAGTCCCCTTCTGTGAAAGATTGCTTCCTTGTTTGTATTTTTACCCCTCATCTTTCCTCGGTCTCCTTTAAAGATTAAATATCATTTCATTATTGTTTAGCCTGTGTGAATAATTTCATGACTGTAGCCGTACAAGGTCAAACAAATTAACTTTATTTGACATGTCTCCCACGGTCCACAGACGCCTGTAACTGACAGAACAACCCAGTATCATACCAAAGCATGTAATAGACCCACCTGTCCACCAGAGGATAGCGTGTCAGTGTTACCTTTGAATATGACTTTGAAAATGGCCATGTCAGTTTTTCCTTGCCAAAATTTAGCGTAAGTTTGGAGTGTTATTTAACCTCCGTCACAACAAGCTATTATGACATGGTTGGTACCAATGGATTCTTTAGGTTTCCTAGTTTCATATGATACCAGTATCTTCACTCTAGCTTGAAAACTGAACCAGCTACAACCTAGAAAATCGCTAGTTGCGTTACTGCGTTAAAGAATTTACTGGCGTTAAAATGAATTTGCGTTAACGCGTTGATTTTGACAGGCCTAGTAATCACGTTTCACTTTTAAACGAGTGAAAATTAAGCTTGTTTGCCAGATCAAAAGAGCAACGAAAAACATCTAAAGAGGTGATTTATCATTATTCACAATAACGTCACGACACTACTTTGTCACGTGTTTCTTTCCTAGCCTGAGAATGAAATATCTTATAACCTATAACCTAAATTGTTAGGGATTGGGAACGTCTTCACATCGTGTTCTCACAGACAGAAACACCAGGTGAAAAACCCTTTGACTCATTAGCATTGATTAGCACATCCCTATCCAACCCAGATACAGTGTAATAGTCTCATTGTTATATAATATGGAACGGTAAATCTCTTTATTGGCAACGAATTAAAGGTACTAATCACACTTTTTCTGAAAGTTATTTCAGTTTGAAACTCACATGGATGTGGACTCTGGACTTCAGTTTGGTGGATATTCTCAGGCCCTTTCATTAGGTATTCTACCGGAGTATGTTTATTTTCCACGTTAGGAACAGGAAATCCATGTGCAATTTCAGCGGGATTATCAGCAGTGTGCAGCTTCTCCACAAGCCTGATAAACCAAGCTTTACTCTTGTCAATGTGCCGGGGCGGGCTCCCGGAGAACACCCTGTGTTTCATATATGAGGTCGGTAAACAGTCATGATCACAGCAAATAATGTGGAGAGAACAGACATAAATGCTTCCCGCGGGGTTATATAAACCATGATTCTCCGTCATATCGTAGAAGCATGTACGTCGGAAGAGAGAGCATATAAGGTCGCCGGTTTAAAAAGCGGACCTTTGCCGTCGCTTTAGGGCAACATATGTTCAAGTAAGAAGGAAACGGAGGGAATAAAAGAAAGACAATACTTCCACTTGTCTTCACACTGGTTACCTGCGTCTTAACCGTTAAAGGCTTCTCGCTCTATTCTCCCGAGCCTCTGCACAATGGGCACTGCACTGAATTGCCTCACTTTGCATTGGCTGAGGTCCCTTACCGGCCGTCTGCAGGAGCGGTGTCTTTGAAAAGGGTTCAAAGACATCTTGATGGAAAGCATACAGAGTACAAGATGGGTTTTTAGAGGGGAGCAAAGGTTTCACCTAGAAAGGTACACTCAACTCCTCCTGGCAGAATGTTTTAAATCATTCACTACGTTGAGAAAAAAAGAAAGTTGAGCAGCTTTTACTGGCAATATTTTTAACTCGAGAGGGGCACCGTGAGTATGTATCTCCGACCTATACAGCAGCAGGTTTTTAACATATTGAAATCAGTTTAGGAGCTATGGAAGCTCATTATTTTGAGATACTAAGTCATTGTTTTGACAAACTAAGTCATTGTTTTGAGATACGAAGTCATTGTTTTGAGATACTAAGCCATTATTATGAGATACTAAGTCATTATTTTGACAAACTAAGTCATTGTTTTGTGATACTAAGTCATTATTTTGAGATACTAAGTCATTGTTTTGAGATACTAAGTCATTGTTTTGAGATACTAAGTCATTGTTTTGTGATACTAAGTCATTATTATGACATACTAAGTCATTGTTTTGAGATACTAAGTCATTATTTTGAGATACTAAGTCATTGTTTTGAGATACTAAGTCATTGTTTTGAGATACTAAGTCATTGTTTTGTGATACTAAGTCATTATTATGACATACTAAGTCATTGTTTTGAGATACTAAGTCATTATTTTGAGATACTAAGTCATTATTTTGAGATACTAAGTCATTGTTTTGAGATACTAAGTCATTGTTTTGTGATACTAAGTCATTGTTTTGAGATACTAAGTCATTGTTTTGTGATACTAAGTCATTATTATGACAAACTAAGTCATTGTTTTGTGATACTAAGTCATTATTATGAGATACTAAGTCATTATTTTCAGATACTAAGTCATTATTTTCAGATACTAAGTCATTGTTTTCAGATACTAAGTCATTATTATGAGATACTAAGTCATTGTTTTGAGATACTAAGTCATTGTTTTGAGATACTAAGTCATTGTTTTGTGATACTAAGTCATTATTATGACATACTAAGTCATTATTATGAGATACTAAGTCATTATTTTCAGATACTAAGTCATTATTTTCAGATACTAAGTCATTATTTTCAGACACTAAGTCATTCTTTTGAGACAGTTTTTCATGATGACTTACAGGATCAATGAAAACAAATAAGCACGTTTCCTAAAATGTCGAACTATTCCTTAAAGACAATCTGAGCTTCATATCATATCTTTTTTTGTTGTTTTTTGTCAACATGTCATAGTTTAAGTAGAAGCCCTCTCACTCTCCCGCTGTCTGTCTGTAGTTGTGTATGTTTCCTATGAAGCACTGCGTGTGAAACTCATCTCCGCTGTGTGTGCTGAATCATGAAATGCCATGATATTTACAATGCTAACAAGCAGTGATTCCAAATGCCAAACGTCTCCCTGCTCTCCGCCGCGTGAATGAAGGATGTACCCATCAGTGTCTGTTTTTTCCCCCAGCTCTCAGTGTGGGGACGTCTGTGTCCATAAGACTACCGTGACATAAGGTTAAGGGCATGTTGGGTACCTCGATAGTCGACGCTATAAAAAGCCAACCCTCATCCCCCCCCCCCCCCCCCCCCCCCCCCCAAGTCACTCCTATTTTTTTTTTTACGAAGGGGACTTCTAAAATAAAACCAGCTGTCACTGGACGCCTGGGCCTCATTGAGCTGTAGAGCGCACTGCTGGAGCTGGTCTCCAAGCCTCACTGTCCGTCTCTGCCCAGGATCTGCTCACCGCGTTGGGGTTAAAGCTGGGCGACTAAGACCCTCTCTTTTCCTGGAGGTCCTTTTTCTATCGTGTTGGATTCTATAGTTGTTTGACGTACAGAGCAACCTACACAGTTAAAGAAGGTAAGTTATGTATTTCAAGGCCTGATTCTTGTATCAACACACTTGTCAGCGCGGCTCTTTAAAAAGGAATTTTCAAGTGGAAGGAGACAGATTGGAAACGGTAGAAGAGACATTTCAGCTGATAATGAATCGGTTTGATGTGGCAGTGTAAAAAAACGGTGAAATATAATGAAGCGGAGGAGAGGGGGAACATCAGGTGCCGGAGCTCTATAAAGAACGAGCCGTGATATTTGCAGTTATGTTTCCAGGATTCCACTAGGATTGGTCATAAAACATGCATGGGGCCTCCTTCCTGTTTCCTTTTCCACCCCGTACGTAACCGGCAGCAATCTGATCTGGAATATTCTGAAAGCAGAGCAAATCGGGAGACAAAGTGCTTAGCCCAGCATGAAGAAGCGCCCGAGGGGCAATCCGGGCCTCCATGTAAAGAAGTTATTTTGATAGATTTGACAGCTCAATTATTGTGCCTGTTTTGCTTTTCGCCCGGTGAGGAAGAAATCGCCCTCCGCGGCTGACATTTCAATTAGTGGAGCTCGATTTGGCTCTCCTGTCAAACCGCGCCAGCCAAAAGCTTTGGCCGGTAAGCACTGAACAGAAAATTGGGTTGCTTAAGGCTTGGGTTGTTCGGAGAGGGCAGAGAAAGGGGTGACACCTCTGTGATTAGGGGATGGCCTCTGCTTGACACAGATCTATGGGCCTTGATTTAGCTTTGAGCTCGCGGAGCCATGCTGCCGTCTCTTGCTCTCTGAAATTACTCTCTTGTTCTTTCTCTCTCTTTCCTGGGCACGTTTTCTCTTCATTGTCTCTCGCACTCGCATCACAATTCCACCCTTCACCCTCCTCACTTCTTGCCGGCGGTGGCAGCACCTCACCTCGTGCAGCGGCCGGCGAGGAGGAGGCGGCGACAGGGAGGTCATTAGCCCCCGGCTCGGCTCAATATAGCCACGCATACCGGTGGCGGCGGCGGCGGCAGCGTGGCCTCCGCACGTTGACTTTCCACGGCCTTTCTCTCACTTTCATTACCCCCCCCAAGCCCGTGTGGCATTGAAGAAATAAGAAGCTAATAAATAATAGTGAGTGAGGTAAATGTGCCTCTAAGCAGTTCAATATGATCTCTATGAAAAAGCACAAATGATTATATGGTTATGCGCACGCCTCTGGGTTCAGCACACATGACAGTGCAGCTGCGCACACCACGAGCTCTGCGCTCTGGAGGAGCGTGCTCTTGTCAGTCTTGTCTGTATTACGAGATAAGTTAGTCACTATTTTGAGAAAGTTTCTCATTATTTTGTGATAATAAGTCATTCTTTTGAGATACTAAGTCATTATTTTGCAATGATACGTCATTATTTTGCGATGCTAAACCATTATTTTGAGATACTAAGTCATTATTTTGTGATGCAAAGTCATTATTTTGCGATAATAAGTCATTATTTTGCGATGATAAGTCATTATTTTGACATACTAAGTCATTATTTTGCTGGCTTTGTCCAAGTTTAAAACACAGATCTAATAGCAACTCTAAAGCTCACAAAAGAAAACAGTAATTTGTTCAGTACACCAACAGAACAATTTGGTTTCACAGGAAGTTACGTTGCTATTTCTTGGCGATCAACACCGGAAGTCCCGGCCGCTGTTTACCAAGAAATAGTTCCATCATATAACTCAAAACCATAACCCTACTGTACTTTACCGCGTTCTGTGTGAAAAGCCTATTAGCCGGTGAAAAAGTAGTTCTGATATCAATAACCACACTGTAAGCAGAGACTTGGCCTTCATTATATCGGGGCATTTTAAGCAATGAGAAAAGCTATTATTAATGCTAATTAAACATCCGTTGGTGCCAGTACTAATTAGTGGCAGCATACAGAGATGGTGACTTTCAGATCTTCGAAAATATCCCATTAGAAGTTCTTAATTTTTTTTTGTTTTCTTCCTTTTATTTCGCTCTCGCACAAACGCTTCCACTCCATAAATCTGCCCGTCACAGGGGAACATGACGCTGCAGACGGTTATAAAAAGACGAGGTCTATTTTTTTTTCTTCCAGTCAGCCCCCTCTCCCGTCTCCTCGGAGCCGTGGTTACCTCACCTCCATGCTATGGCAGCTTTGCATACGGCATTCCCTTCCAGGAAGCCAGAGATATCCACGGCGCTGTTGTCACGGGCATCAAAAAGCCTCTCTGACAGCTCCAGACCGTGACGTGTTACGTTTGTCTCTGGTGATAAATGAGGGCATTATCCTTGTGTTTCTGTCATCGAGCCGGTATGAGGTTACACGTCAGCCTCAGGTGTAGGATTTCTGACCCATATTTATAACATGTTGCCCCCGTTTATTCTTAGACGCTGCCGTCTCGAGCTGCCTATTTTCTGCCGGGTTATTGGTTACCACCGACATGCCGGACGTGGCAGAAAGCTAAAATTGGTGGGATGAGGAGAGCATGCTCTTGTCAGTCTCGTCTGTATTAAGGTCACACCAGTAAGCGGCACAACAGAAATTCATCCGTGCTTTGTTACAAAATATGTGCATATAGAAGCTCGGTGACTTATGCTGTGTTCAAGACAATTTGGAAACGTAAAATTGAACGCCATTCCAAAATTGGAGTTCCAATCCATCTAACCCGACTTCACGGAGAAGTAGTTGTCACACAACAACGGAAGCCCACATCGTAAATGGAAAACCATCAATCAAAAGGCAACGTTAAGTATATTTGCCTTTATTTAATTAAAATAATACATATAGTAAAACCTGTTCTGCATGTAAATTGAATACATTGAGATAATTTGACGCCGTCATTATTAAATGGTAAATAGACAGTTAATTATACTCAATTAATAAAAAAAAATAAATAATTTTTTACAGTTAACAATGAAGTTATAATTGTTAAAGTTGACTATTTATTAGTAATGCTATAATTTATGTACTTAAACAATTTATTGTGACACACATTATAACATTTATATAATCTATATATATATTTGTTAATAATAAAGATATTATTTGTAAACCTATAAGAAATTGTTTAGATGTAAAACATCTATAACATTACAGAGATGTTTGTACCAGATATTTGTAACACTGTTAATGCTTAAAGCTGAAGTAGGGTTAGAGCAAATATGATTAAAAAAAAGTTATTTTTATAAAACGGTCGCTATATTGTGACAGTAGTTCATGAAACAGGTAACCTGGGAAAAAAATCATGTGCCTCTGTGTCCTCCAGTGTCCTCCGGTGCTCCTAACGGCAGTTGCAAGATTTCACAGACCGGAGGAAAACAAGCACTAAGAGCTGAATGGTCAAACTAGGCAGCGCTGATCAAATATGAATCAATATTCTGTTACGTTAATGCCTATTTCTCATCTCAGATGTTTTCAGAATCATCTCATAGTGCACAGTTTAGTTGTAAAATGAGAAAATTTGTGACGCTGCTCAGCAGCGCCGCTGAAATTCGTATCTATGTACACAAATCAATACATTACATTTCGTGACTATTTCACAAACCGCTGTGCGACTGGGCTGAATATACATATACACTAAATGTAGGTGGTGTCTAAAATATTAAAACTTTACTTTTTTTCTGATCACAACTGCTTAAATTCGCTTTCAGTTTAATAAATATGTCTGCATAGTTGTAGATGACGGAGACGTTTCCACCAAGAAATGGCCAGAGGCAAACAATCCGTAACGAACGTCGACACCAAACCGAAGCCGAACGCTCATCAATCACAAAGCGCGAGTGTGTGATACTCCGAATTGCTCAGCACATCCCCACGGATAGCCAATTAGAGAGGACCACTGATTTTACATTTGACTTTTTCTGTGCTACAAAGCATCATTAGCAACAGAGAAGGCTCCATTAAGGCTCAGCATACACCCACACTGGACCTTTTAGCTCTTGGAATGTTCTCTCTCTCCGGGCGGCAACACCGTGGGATGATGGAAGACCCTAAATAGAAATGATTCCCTCTCATTATGTGTTCACGCTGGAACCTTTTGACATTTTGAAAATCCTCCTCCTTGTTGTGTTTTCCCACTAGGTTATTACATATTTTCTCATCCACATGTATGCATACTAGTATACAGTAGAGGTTCAGCACAAGTTGTACTTCAAAAACTGATTGAAAAGTCTTGTTAAATGCATGTGGATGCCTTGCTGCTGCGGTAGAGTAGAGATTAGTAACAGATTCAGCGCTTAGCGGTATAGGACATACCGTTCATGCTGTCCTAACGCCTCTCTTAGTCCACATATAGTATGTCTATGACTACACTGGCTTGATATAGCGCTCTCCTGGTAGCCAAATCATCTGAAAGAAGGAATCAAACACCCACTGGACTTTTGTCTCTTTGTGCCATTGGTTCAAAGAGTTCTCTATACCAATGGCTCCCAACCTGGGGTTGCCAAAGATCACAGGATTTGTCTGCTCTGACGCTGACAAAATTAGATTAGCACATGTATAACTAAAATTGTAATAGCACGCTTACTGGATAATTTAGACAAAAGTTTGTATATAAAAGTATTTTGATATATATATATATATATATATATATATATATATTTTTGCTACTAAGTAGGACACATTCTGTTTATACTTGGTATTTCTAAGTACTTTTGTTGCCTAAGCCTAACTGAGTAGTTTTATTTTGAAAAGACAGGAGCGGAAATTGACGTGTGTTGTTGGACAAAAAAGTTATTTTTATAAAACGGTCGCTATAACGTGACACTAGTACATGAAACAGGTAACCTGAAAACAATCATGTGTCCTCCGGTGCTCCTAACGGCATCTGCAAGATTTCACAGACCGAAGGAAAACAAGCAGTAAGAGCGGATCTGAGGCCCGCTGTCCAGCTGCCGTCTATGAGAGCCGGCTGTCAATGCCTCGCGAACTCCGACCAAACGGTCAAACTAGCACAAAAAGCCCGAAAAATACCTTGATGAAAGTCGTGCTGAGCGTTACGAAAAAAAGGGAAATTTGTGTCTATCAAATAGATGAAATTTCGTGACTATTTCATTATATTTCCTTTCAACTTCAGCATGATTATGTAACATTTTACTAAGATGAGCGTCATGTCTTTGTGTTTGTGTAGCTGCAGCCGGCGCCGGTAGATCCACGCCAGGACGTCCAGAGGACAGGGCCCCGGACGCCGAGGACCAGGAGGGTGAGCCGGTGTCGGTGAAAGAGCGGCTGGCGATGTATCAGGCTGCCGTGTCCAAGAAGGAAACCAGCTCTGCCGCGGTAAGACGATACTTCCACGTGGGAGTAAGGAGAGACGGCAGGGAGGATGTGCAGGCAGCCGGGGAGACGGCAGACAGTCACAGATAGCTTTGGATTCAATTATTGAATTGGCAATGTGGCATCGCTGATGTTTATGAACATTTAATTCTCCCCCAGAGTATAAATCTGCTGTCTCTGAACGCTGTCCTGCCTGTAGGCTACCGTGTTGAACAGGAAAAGGTGGGGTGGTGGTAGGAGGGGTTGGTGCCACAGGGCTCTGGTGGGATGGTAGCATTATTTGTCAAAATGTCATAAAGCTCACCACTGGATGGGAGAACCAAACCTCTGGAGTGTGAATGGGAGCCGGGGGGTAATCATGGAACAGTCATTTCTTACAGGGCTGTTGTTTCAGCAGGAGATATCATCCATTTCTCAACATACATTTAGACATTAAGGCCAATTTCTACAAATAAATACGTTATTTGAAAGTAGAATTGCTTATAACGGCGTAACCGATGATCTGTATTACTGGATCTCTTCCATAAACGCTCGTTGTCATGTTTCAGATGTCTATAGCCGTGTTTCCATTCAATTGTCAAGCGAATTTTAAGCAAAGAAATGTGAATTTTCATCAACTGGTTTGGAGCAGATAAATTCGGCGTACAGCGTAGTTTGATCAGAACTTGGCGCTATAGGCGACACATGGCTGTAATCCGCCAGTAAACAGAGTAGAAGAAGAAGTAGAGGTTGCGAACCGGAAACCTGAACGTGAGCTAAATGTTCGGCAAAGGCGCTTCCATATTCCATATCTACAATAAGTAATTATAATTATACGTAGTCGGGGGTATATAGTGCTCCGCATGTCCGTCCGTCCGTCCTTCTGTCCGTCCGTCCTTCCATCCGTCCATTCACGTGTCACACTTTCGTACCGGAGCAGAATTTTTGACATTTTGGCCAAAAAAAACCTTTTTTTTTCGACTTCAATTTTGTTTCTGGAGTAGAACTCGGAAACTATTTAACTTAGGAGCTTCACATTTGGTGTGATGGTTGACAGTGTAGTGTAGTTGTGCCATTTGGGGGTTAGAAGTCAAGAATGCTAAAAATCTTTGAAATTTTGGCCAAAAACTGTTATTTTTTTTCGACTTCAATTTAGTTTTTCGGAGTACAACTCGTTCCATTAGTTCCAAAAGAGCAAAACCTTTGGCCCTACTTTAGCAGGGGTCAAGCAGTGAGCGGGGGTAATGGAAGATGGGTAATAACACTGATTTATCAAGCATTGCATTGCAAATATTAACATAAATCCAAAATGTCATTGCTGGGACTTAAGAAATGCCCGTAGTTGCAGAAACACCTTTATACGTGTAAAAACTTACATACAGTCCCTTTAAATGTGACAAGTGATATAGGATGTACTATTTAGAGAGTTGATTATATCGTACATACTGATTATTTGTGTCATAAAGGGAAACTGTTGCATTGCTGAGGCCTAACAGGTGTATATATATATGCAGTGGCTATATACAGGCAGGGATTATCCACACTCACACATCTTATTGAAAGAAGCATCAATCACCACGTCAGAGTGGTTTTAACTGCATCTGCAGAGAGAGAAAAATCAGCAAATTCGGACGAACTCACACAGCCAGCACATCAGCAGGCCTTCACACTTTAATTAAACACGAAAATATGTCTGAATATCCCTGAGTCATTAGTCATTACCAAGAACAAAAAAAAAGCCTCGGCGGCTTTGAAGAGCCAGCGTGCACTTTATGAACCCAATAATTCAACTGTGTGAGCAGTTAGTCAGCCAAGGCCACTGCAGTAAGTCAGCTCAGTATCTAAAACAAAAGCCTTATATACCTACCGGAGAATGTTCTCTCTCTCTTACAGTACATAACCGCTTGTTCCTTATTTACTACAAAAACACACAGAGGTTTGGTGTGCTTAAAATGCATGCTGGGGTCTTTGTACACGATGACACAGAACAGTTTTACAGTAATTATAAAAGAAGCGGTGATAAAAAACAAATTTAAAATCTTAAGATAAAGGCTTTAAAAAACGAATTAAGAGTAATAATAAGTGAAAGTTGTCCTCTGCTGTGCAGCGTAACTTGATTTTATGAGTGGTGATTTTCAGTGAGTGCATTAACTGTCAGCTGGTCATAGGTCTGCATAGTAACAAGCCACTCGGGGCCGAGCTTTACAGCCGTTTCAGAGCAGATGAGAGGCGTTGTTAACATAACACAGAGTGCTTTTTCAACATCACCGTAAAGCACCGCCTCGAGTGGCTTGTTGCTTTTAACAACTATCTGACAAATTCAATAAATATTTTATTGGTAGTTTATTAGTACCGATAGATAAGCATATTACACATTGTTTGTGTGGCAGTCGCCCCGGCCTCATGCGGTGTCTGCCGACAGCTGAACAGTAGGGAGGAGGTCTTGTTTTTCCTCTATACCTTTTCAGCTGTTGTCTGCATGTCCACACACAAAGTGACAAGGTGTTTAAAGATAGCAGGACGCTTGATGGACACCATTCAGTCTGTCCAGTCTGTCTTCCAGCAGCCCCGTCTCCTCAACACGTTTTCACTCTCCCACTCCGTCAAATACCGACGTTTGGTCAGTGCCCCTCGGCGTCCGTCTGATACCAGACTGATACCAAGTAGTTTTGTTCCGTAAGTACACCTACACAACAAAACTACTTGGTTAGGTTTAGGCCAATCTTGGGCAGGGCCGGCTTAAGGCATAGGCCATATAGGTGGTTGCCTATAGGGTGCCACCTTCTGGAGGGCTCTCCACACGGACTGTTTACCTGCATTCAACCAAAGTCTGCTTAAACGTGATTGGCCAACACTACTCGGACTACAAAACGGACACCACAACGCTTCCGATACCAAATTCTTGTCTTGTTGCCAACATATTCTGCATTCATATGCAGATATCTGGTTATAGAGATTAGGTTTAAGCACCAAAAGGACTTAGTAGCTTGTTACATAACTGGGGTTAGCTAAGTACAGAAGTTATGTAACAAAAGTAAAGTCATCGTTGACATTTCGAGGTAAACCCCAAAACTAAGTAAACCTACATTGTAAGTTTATTTTGAAAAGACACTGTATGCGTGTAATGAGTGTAAACTATATATTTCCTGTGAGCACGAAAGTTTATTTTGAAAAGACACTGTGCATGTAACTATGGAGGACAGAAGCCATAATACAAAATAAATAAATAAATGACTCGGAAAGTCGTGCAGAAATGAATAAGTAAATAAATGCATAAATAAATAAGAAATAAATGCAAAAATAAATTAATAATAATAAAATTAAAAAAATTATAAAAAAGGTAAATTAAACAGAAGAGTAAATAAATAAGGGAATTAATACAAAGATAAATAAATAAAGAAACAAATTAAATCAGAAACATCCATTTATGTCACATTTTATCAATGAAATTATGGCTACATTTATTTTTAATATTTTTTTTTCTACATTTAATGACATATTTATTTATTTATTTATTGAGTCATTTATTTATTTATTCATTTATTTTTTCATTTGGCAGGTTCCATCCTCCATATGTAACGAGCAGAAAGTGATACGCTGTCCCTGACACAAAACTGACGCAAGAGGGGAACCTAGAGCGTCACAGTTTGAAGCGTACAGTAGGGCCACTGACCAAGCGTCTGAATTTGACGAGCTGGAAGCGAGAACGTGTTGGTCTCCTACAGATATCTGTACACATACAACTAATCTGCAACAGTAAATACTGGTTCGATTCCCCGCTGTTTGAACCTGTCTGAATGCAAGCTCAGATGTGGATTTCCTGTCACATCACTGCAGCTATTGTACCCAGAAGTAGTAAAATATTGATAACATTCCATAAAATGTCGCTGACCCGAACTCCTCCGCAATAACTTGCAAATTGCATTGTAGCCCGCATTTGCATTAAAAAGGAAAGTGTGTGTGTTCAACGCCAACACACACACTTTCCTTTGCGAGCTTCGCATATTGCAGTTTCCCAGAAGCTCTATATATATATATATATATATATATATATATATATATGCAGAAGCCTACATATAAATGTTTTATTAAGAAAGTAATTGACAATTCCGAAAGGAGATTATTGTATCAAATAGTCTGTGTGTATTGGTGCCCAGATCTCATAGTGTGAGGGCTGCATCCTCCATACTGATGAGGTTTAGAAAGTCTCCTCTCTCTCTAAAGAAACCAGGCTTTTGTACTCTCCAGTTTTAAGGAATAATTCCTTCTGCGGCTCAATAAAAAGTATTGAAAGGCCTTTTTGTTCCATTAAACTGACTAATCTGAAAGACTGAGTTTTCTATTGATGTTTCGCTCTCTGTTGCCGGATAGATACGGGGAAAATAAATCCATTAAAATTGGGCGCTTGCCATCTTTTGCTATTTCTGAAATTTCTGCCAGAGATACACACAAAAAAAGTTAATTTATTGTATTTCTTTTCAACTCGTTGTATCACAAAGATGTTTGCATTTGACTGCTATCTTTTCTCTCTCTCTTAATTATCTTCTGCTCTTTTACACCATCACAAAGGAACCACCTCACTCCACTGTTAATGTTTCACAATTACAGCATTCACGGCACGTATAAAAGAACACAAACACTTTTAAAAAGCATTAGCATAATGCCTTTGCATTCACTTTTATATTAGCATAAGTGCATGTATAACATATTCACAATCAATGAGAGCAGAGAACGGTTCACGCCGGGGTCAGATCCAATCTCGTAAATCTCACGTGATGTACAGTGTGTTTAATCCATAACACGCGTACAGATGGACGTCCAGGTGTTCAGCTTATCTGTTTTTTTCTGCTGATAGGTGATGGATGAGTCGGAGGCTTGCTCGCTGCCCGGCGGCCTCGCCAGCGTGAAGAAGCAGTTTGAGAGCCAGGAGTTCGCCTCTTCATCCTCTCAGTCCAGCGTCGCCCAGTTTCATTACGAGCAGAGATCCGTCCAGGTGAGAATGGAATCGCCGCTGAACAGGTTCTTAAAGATACTATGAGGAACCTTTTTGAAACTAATACTGATGCCTCTGCTCTGAGGATGTTATATCGTTTTTTTGTGCATGTAAAAGCTCTGCAAAGTCAAAGTCCAAGCCAAAGGGAGTTCCTCTCCCCCACAGAAACACTGCTCCTGAACTATCTGAAACGCCTCGCTTGAAGTCCCACCTTTTCTCCCGTAACGTGGTGATGTCACCACGTTACACACTTTGCCTATAGCGGCTAGTTTGGCACGCCCTCAAACGCATTAGGGCGTTTTTGATTATGGCAGGTTTTGTCCTCCATAGATACATGCATAAGTGTCGATATAAACGTACAGTTTCCACTCATTACAAGCATTCAGTGTCTTTTCAAAATAAACTTCCAACGTAGGTTTACTTAGTTTTTAGGTGTACCTCATGTCTGAAGTGAAACATCAACAATGACATATTTGACTTTACTTTTTTTTAAATGTAACTTCCGTACTTAACTAACGCCAGTTACGTAACAACCGTAATTATTTTACGTAACAAACACTCATTTTAAAGGGGACCTATTATACTTTTTGTGTTTTTTCCTCTCCTTTAGTGTGTTATATAGTTTTTTGTGCATGTAAAATGTCTGCAAAGTCCACGCCAAAGGGAGTTACTTCAACTGCCTTGCTTGAAGTCCCGCCTTTTTTCTGTAACGTGGTGATGTCACCAAGTAACACCCTTTGCCTAGCGGCTAGTTTGGGGCACCCTCAAACATATCAAGTTAGAGCGGACCTGGAGCGGAGTCTGAAGAGTTTGTTTCGGTTGACCAATCACAACAGAGTGGGCCAGCTGACCAATCAGAGCAGACTGGACTTTTTCAGGAGGGGTTCTTAAAGAGACAGGCGCTAAAACGGAGCGTTTTAAACAGAGTATATTTAGGTATATTTAGAAAGTCAGTATGAGGAAAAATAATGTAATTTTGAACATTAGATGATGTAAACATGTTCTAGTAGAAACCCATAATGCAATGTATGCACCTGAAAATGAGCATGATATGTCCCCTTTAAAGTCAACACAACTTGGAAGTGCTGCCGTCCTTTTCTGTTCGCCAGCTCTGCATAAAGTGAGAATCATATAAACGCCAGCGAGTGATTTACATTCTACTGTAGCTCTTTATTGGAAAAACTTGGCCGAGGCGTTTCTTCTTGCGGGTCAAATCAAAGAGGGCACCTTGAACTTTGCTCGAATATGTGGCGCTGTCATGGAGTGCGTGAGGGAAATGCCAGAACGCGTTAGCAGCCTGCGACGGAGGGGTTGGGCGGATCTCGGCGAAGTCAGGTCAATTCCGTCCCTCCGTGCGTTCTCCCCATCTGCTCATTCAGGCGGGAAGCAGAGTGGATTCATCGAGCGCGCGAGGGCCTTGCTGAATGTTAAATTTTACAGAGGGGTTGGTGAGAGGGAAGTGTCTGTTTGATCGAGTTATTGCTTCTTCTTCTCTACAACAGCAAACCGCTTTCCGCTCGAGTTTCCCCTCACAGGTGTAATATCCGAGCTCTGGTTTTAAAACCGTTCGTACATCGAGAAAAGATGTTATTATCCTGACATAAGTGGTTCCAGAAGTACAGAGCAACCTCACCCTTTATGTATCTTTCATGATACAAGCTCAAATATTATATTTCCCTTTCATCTCATTGAAATTGCATGAACCTTACAGGAGGAAAATGTAGTTTTGTACAGTTTTTGTCATCTATTGCTTTCCCCTCTCCAGCCCTGAAATCCTCTTTAAACTTTAGTGGTTCCCCAGGAAGCAGCTCTGTAATGGGAAAACATTTGTTGCCGGGCCACAGAGGGGATTATTAAGTTTTTTTGGCGATATAAAGATTACTGACTCTCCCGCTGTTTCTTAGTCATGAGGTGATAAAACCGTGGCGTGGTGTGTATTGTCAGTGTGAGTTCCACATTCTCATTTCTCTGTGTGTTTGGCAGGAGACTTCCAGCTCCTCGGAGGTGACAGTGAGGAGCAGCGCCAGAGAGGTCGTCCCCACCACCACCGTCTTTCACAATCAACAAGAGGTACCTCTAACTTTACAAAAGATGTCAAAGATGGCTAAAAGTCGCCATTAGCACTGCTAAGAGGGTCATACTTAGAACCTCCAAGTTATCAAGAAGGGCTTAATGGAACAGTGTCTAGCATGTAGGGCCGTTAATATCTACATATGGAGCGAACGGAACAACGGAGTCCTCTTCATGGAGCCGGTCGCCGTGTTTCTACAGTAGCCCAGAACGGACAAACCAAACACTGGCTCCAGATAGGGACATTCGCCTTTTCACATCAGCCACCTTAGTTATCCTACCGCCTGGCATGTGGTAGAAGATTCAGTTGTTTGAAATATGCAACCTCAGCGCCATGGGTGAACTGAAGTGTTATTTACGCTTCAAGTCTGTTTTTTTTTTCGATAATAAGTGCGTAAATGCGAGGTTGATATCCAATAAAAAGCATGGAATAATTCAGTATATTTATCCACATTTTGCAACAACTCAATCAAAGTGATCTGACATCTAGCCAGCTATAGTTTTATAATGAACCGAAAATATTTTTACACTTCTCAACTGGTGGGCTGGCCCTTGCCGGACGCCGCGTCCAGTGCGTCGCAACCGAAGTCTGCTTGGAAAGGCCCAACCGTGAACTTTACAGCACCTGCGGCGGACTGTCCTCAGTGCGAGTCGTCTGCTGCGATGTCTAGTTTACCAAGCTTATGCCATCAGCATTCATGACCATACAACCTTCATGATTAAATTGTTTACTGGAGCACCAAGTTCTTCATAGAGCCAGACTCGTAATTTTGCTCTCAAAGTGCACCAGATTGAGGCATTTAACTTTAATATGTTCAAAATTGTCTTTGGACCCACCAACCACATTCTCTCAAAATCGTGTGGGAAACACTGTGTTAGCCTACGTCATCCAAAAAACTCATATCTGCGCCGCTGCTCACCGCTAGATGCTGCCAAATCCTGCACACTGCACCTTTAATGAAAGAATAAAAAGCAGGATTCAAGAAGCTGTTCCACTCATCAGCTGTAATGTGGTAGCATCTTACCACTGACAGGCTGCTAATAAACCCAGCACTTCGGTTATTTCTGAACTTTATGTGCCCTATATAGAAAATTAGCCTCACGCTAAGTCTTTAACTCCTCTCTGATTGAAAACAGTCGGAGGCTGCGGTGCAGTTGCCAGTTTACTAATGATTTATCTCTTCGCAGGTGATCCATGATCAAAGAGTCCACCAGAACAACATGGCCGCCAGTTACGGGAACCATTTCAATGAAACAGGTGATTCCGCTCATTTCATTTCATATTGTAATGTGCACGTTTTTTTATCACAGCGCTGCTTGTGTCCTGTATATTAATGGTTGCTCCCGCTACAGCTGAATAAGGGATGAGCTGTGAAAATGAGTTGGAGTGCAGATGATTTTCTATTCAGTGCAGAGCAGCAAATCTAATCAGGGCAAAGTCAGGAAGGTAAAATATTGGAAAGTGGAAATTGGGCAATCACCGCTGCATGGTTTCAGAAAATGAAAACTACTCAGGTTTTTAATGAAATGATTTATTTCTCTTTCCAATCCCCCTGAGCTCCCTCACTGCGAATGACTTAATGAGGCAGCCTTCTTCTTGTGTCTAATTCAGTTATGCTCGTCGGAGGAGAGGACCAACCGAAGGTTTCCACTCAGTCTTTGAAGCAGCAGTATGAGAAAACGATTGAGGGAGCCGCACCAGCCAAGGAAATTAAGGTAATGATGCCGTCTGTTTATCTAAATAGATGATAGTTTGACTTTTTTTACACGTGATATCGGTAGGAAAGATGAGGCCACATCATGGAATAATCAAAGAGAAAATTGCCCGTGCTACAGTGTGAGTTGATGGAGAATAAATTGGATTGGATAAAAAGACCTCATGTCATTACACAGCCAACGTCTGAAATTTTTCCTTTCCAGACTAAAAACAGGATCTCACATTACTGTCTGCAGTTAAAGTGATCTTCAATGAATATTTCAATAGGAACAGGAAATGTCAGGGTTTGACAGACTGGAGACGTGACTCTGTATTTGTTCATTTACATCCAGATAACGTTTGTTATTAGATTTTGGAAATGAAGTTTGCACAAATCAAAGAAATAACATTTATTATAATGATCATTTTTTAGGGATGCGCTGATACCGGATCAGATATCAGGCCGATACTGACTCCAATAGCATCCCTAATACTCATTTTAGGTTGAAAGTTTACACTTCCTTTCCTAAATGACTCTGTATTTCAAAGCTGTCCTTTTCTGTGCTTTTCATGACATAAAAAAAAATCTATTTCAATTTCCTAACTTCAACACAATCCCTCTCTCCTTAACCAAAAACCACTTACGAACCATAGGTTGATGTGGATTTCAACCAGTTTCAATGGGCACCAGTAAGTCAGTCCTCCAAAGCTTCAACCATGACAAGCTCCTCCACCGTAAAGACCGCCACCGCCTCATCAGTCGCGTCGGCCTCGTCAGCGGCCTATGAGATGATGGATCATTTCCCTCCCCCACCTTCGCACCTGTTACAGGAAACCACCGTCTCTTCCCAGACTCAAGAGCAGGCCGCCCAACAAAAGCAAACTGTTACTAAAGAGCAGTACTTTAAAAACAAGACTGCGGCCGAACTAAAGCGCCTCTACAAGCACATTAACCCAGAAGTCCGCAAGAACCTGGAAGAGGACTTCTTGATTGATATCACCGAAGCCGAAAAGAAGGACATGGAAAGCGAGGAAATTGTGGGAGACGTCCAGCAGGCATGCTACATGTTTGAAAATGACGGCAACGGCTCAAGTGAGTGTTCGAGCCCCGACAGAGAGTCCCTGGAATGGGACGAGATCCTCAAAGGCGAAGTGCAGTCCATGCGCTGGATGTTCGAAAACAAGCCACTAGATACAATCAAAGACGACACCCCAGATGAGGACGAGGTGGCGTATATCGGCCAACAGGAAATCATCGCTGGCAAAGATGTCAGACAGACCGCTTGGATGTTTGAGACTCGGCCCATGGACGCTCTGGGAGAAGATGCTAATTCGACTGAGCAGTCACAAAAATCGAGTGATCTCGCGAGAGGGGACGTCCGCACCGCCACGTGGCTTTTTGAAACACAACCGCTCGATTATCTGAATAAGATCTACCAAGAAGACGAGCAGGAGATTGATGCTGTCGTCACCCAAAGCATCACCGGCGGAGATGTGAAAACAGCCAGATATCTCTTTGAGACCCAGCATCTGGACTCCCTGGGTAAAACGGAAACCATCGAGGAAAGCCACTTCCTGAACCTGAAGTCCGAGCTGGAGGAGATCAAGGGGGACGTGACGACAACCACTCGCATGTTCGAGACCCAGCCCATGTGCGTCATCAGGGGCGATTCGGGAGAGATGCTGGAGATCACCACCATCCGCCGGGAGGAGACCGAGAAAGGAGACGTCAAGACGTCGCGCTGGATGTTTGAAACCCAGCCTCTGGACATTATCAACAAAGACCCTGCGATGGTGAAACTGATATGTGGCATATCCATGGAGGACAACATTCAAGGCGGCGTGAACAAAGGTAGGTGGCTTTTCGAGACCAAGACCCTTGACACCATCAAGGATGAGGAGTGGGAGAGTTCCAGGAAGCTAAAGGAAGACATAATTGGCGCTGATGTGAGGAGGCACTGTCTGGTTTTTGAGACTCAGGATATGGGTACTCTGAAAGACAACGCCAATGCGAGACCTTTACCTTCAGAGGAGATCTTAGGAGGAGATGTTAGATCAGCCAAACATCTGTTTGAAACAGAACCCATGGAAAATCTTAAAGATCTCCTCGAAGTGGGGAAACTCCAGAAAATGGTCGCTTCCGAAGAAGAAAAGGGTGACGTGAGGCACCAAAAGTGGGTCTTTGAGAGCCAGCCGCTGGAGAATATAAGGGAGGAGAAGAAGGAGATCACAAGAACGGTGAACGTCGAGACTCTCGACAAAGGAGATGTGACGAACTACAAGGAAAGGTTTGAAACTATGGATTTAAGTAAGTGTGAAGGAACACAGAGAATCCAAGTGGAAGGCGTCACAAGTGGATCCGTCAGATCCAACAGAGTTCTCTTTGAATCTACCCCCATGTACGCAATGCAAGACAGCTCTGGCCATTACCACGAGGTGAAGACCGTGAGGCGCGAGGAGATCGTGAAGGGAGACGTGCGCAGCTGCAGGTGGATGTTCGAAACACGTCCCATTGATGAGTTTGACGAAAGCATCAATAAGTTCCAGATCATAAAAGGTATATCCAAGCAGGAGGTTGAGTCAGGGGATGTCAAAACTGCCAAGTGGTTGTTTGAAACTCAAGCGCTTGATGCCATTAAATGTAATGTTGAAGGCGAAGAACATACAACTAAGGAAGAAATCGAGAAAGGGGATGTTAAGACCTGCAGGTGGCTATTTGAGACTCAACCGATGGACGCTCTGTATGAAAAGTCGGAAAAGAGCGAGGTTGACGTTGAGGAAGTTCAAAAAGGTGACGTCAAAACGTGCACTTGGCTCTTCGAGACCCAGACACTCGACAACATACGCGATCACACAGAGTCTGAGACCATTCTGAAAACGTGCACCATGAAGCAAGACGAAGTCCAAGGAAAAGACGTGCGACTTGCCCGCTTCCTTTTTGAAACCGAGAACCTGGAAAACCTCACAGGCGAGGACGGCGGTTCTTTCAGGAGGGTCACAGAAATCGACATCCTGTCGGGCGACGTTTCCAGGATGAAGTACATCTTTGAGAATCGCTCCTCTGACATTATGAGTTCCACCTCCACGGAAACAATGCAGAAGTTAAAGACGCAGCAGGCCGAGGATATACAGAAGGGAAACGTGGTCAACTGCACGTGGAAGTTTGAGCATCAGCCGATCGACGCCATCCGCGACGAAACCGCAGAGGTGCGGGAAAGTCGCACTGTGATTGACGTTCAGGGGGGCGACGTTGATAAAGGACGCTTCATTTTTGAGACTTACTCTCTGGATGAAATCAAAGAGGAGTCCACCGAGACTGATATTTCTAAACTCACTAGCATCTTTAGAGATGAAGTAGAGAGGGGGGATGTGAAAAATTACACCATGATGTTTGAAACTCAGCCGCTGTACGCCATCCGTGACAAAGAGGGCCATTATCATGAAGTAACTACAGTTACCAAGGAAGAAATCATTAGAGGAGACGTGGTGGGGGCTCGATGGCAGTTCGAGACAAAGCCTCTGGATTCAATTAGAGATTCGGAGGAGGTCTACGTTATTAAAGCTGTGACTGAGGAAGGCGTTAACAAAGGAGACGTGAGCTCCGCGAGGTGGAGGTTTGAAACGCAACCCTTGGATGAAATCACAGAGGAAATAAAAGTCACGTCGAAAACAGTCGCAGACATCCAAGGCGGCGACGTGAAGACAAACAAGCAGCGATTTGAGACTGATGAGATGTCTCAGAGGTACATCAGAACCGTTAGCGTGAGCGAAATCCAAAAAGGCGATGTCAGATCCGCCACGTGGATGTTTGAGACGCGCACGATTGATGAGATCCGGGGCGAAGGCGCGGAGTACGATGGCATGGAGAGAGTGACAAAAGAGGAAGTGATGAAAGGGGATGTCAAACAGTCTGTGTGGCTCTTTGAGAAGCAGCCCCTCGACAGCATCAAAGAGACTGACGAGACGGAGCTTGTTGTCACAAAGGAGGAAATCCCACAGGCCGATGTGAAGTCGACAACGTGGCTATTCGAATCCACTCCGTTCCACGAGTTTAACGAGAGCAGCGCGGAGAAGACGGAAATAATGGGTAAAAGCATCAAAGAGACACTCGAGGAGCTTTACTGCCGGAAAATGGTGGAGTCGCAAGGCGTTCTTATCGAGGCGGATGAGATCGGCGACGTCCGCATGGCGAAGTTCAAACTCCAGAACCAGGAGGCTCCGCAAATCCAGAGAGAGGAGATCATCAGAGGGGATCTGAGCAACATCATGATGAACCTCCTGAACCGCAGCGAGATCACCGAACGGGGGATAACTATCGACAGCGAGGAGCGGGGCAACATCAACACCACGGTGAAGCAGCTGTTGAACCAGGAAAGGGGAGTCAACGTGGAGAAGGAGGAAATTATCCGCGGTGACATTCGAGAGGCCGTAAACAATCTGCTCAAGGACGAGGGCTCCGCCAAGCGCGGCATTTTGATTCAAGAGGACGAGAAAGGAGACGTGAGGATGACTATCTACTCCCTCTTGAATAAAGGGGAGAGCTCCAGCACGGAGAAGGAGGACATCATCCACGGAAACGTGAGCAAAACCCTGCATCGTCTGCTCTCCAACTCGGGAGGCGAGGACTCTAAAAGGATAAGGATCGGAGACTCGGAGAGAGGCAACGTCAGCTTTTACTCCACTTGCATCGAGTCCGGAGCCTTGGATTACCTGAAGCAGCTTCAGTACGAACCCGGTGAGGCCCAGGAAATGGTGGAAAAGGAGAATATCATAGGCGGCGACGTCCATGAGACCAAAATCTTGCTGCGGAAGAATCACCAGCAGATTGGTCGCACGGTGGCGAAGGATGATATAGTTCCTGGCGACGTGCACAGCAGTGTTAAAGTCTTTATGACTGAGCCTGCTGTTAACTACAGAAACCTGGAGAAAAAGGATATTGTTAAAGGTGACCTTAGCGCAGCGCTGGATTCACTTACCCAAGCCATCAATCAGAAAGTGCTAATAGAAAAAGAGGAGGTGGTGAAGGGAGACTTGCCTACTACTTTGAGGTCTCTGGAGGAGGCCCAGCGTCAAGCCAAAGAAATGGAAAAGCCTGAAATCATCAGGGGAGACATCAGAGGTGCTCTCGAGTCCCTGGAGAAATCCGCAACCACCAATACGGAAGCGACGGTTGAAGATCTGGTGCCGGGCGATATCAAAGGGACCCTGAAGTCCCTGGAGGAGGCCAAGCAAGCAGTGAAAGAGGTGGAAAAAGAGGAGATACTCAAAGGGGACATCCACACCGCCATGATAAGTTTGCACGAGGCGACGAGCGAGAAAAAGATTTACCAGCATCAAGTGAGCGAACAAGGGGACGTTAAAGGCACCATCCAGCTCCTGCTAGACCCGAACACTTCACCCAGAATGCAGCGCAGGGGGAGCACCGAAGGAGATGTGAGGACGTCTATAAAATGTCTTTATGAAGGGCAGGAGACGACACAGGTGGAAAAAGAGGAGGTAGTAAAAGGCGACGTTCAAGGGGCTATAAAGAATCTCATGCAAAGAAAACAATATTCAAATCCGAGACGCATGCATCCCCCGAAGAAAGCGAAAGCGCCCGTGAAAAATCCATTAACTGTAAAGCAAGCGGAGCATGAATGCTTACACGAAGCCAAGAGTGAGAGTGTGGCAGTCGATGCGGCCCCCGCTGTGAAAAAGCTCTCTCAGAGCAGTGAGTCACCGAAGCACACACAGAGGCACGACGAAAGCAAATCGGCGAGAACGCAGGTAATAACCCAAGAGGCCCGCTCCGTTACCGTAGCCAAAACAGACAACACCGCCGAGGCCTCTCAACAGAAAAGCATGAAAGAGACGAAACAGAAAGCGCTGCCCCCGCAGAAAATACAAGCTCCTAATCCTATTATGATAAAGACTAAACAAATGAGTAATAATGATCAAACGGAGACGAAAGCGGCCGACGTCAATGTGATGAAAGAGGTACAAAACACATCACAGACCAGCGTTTCGAGCGTTTCGAGCAAGCAAACATGCGAGACGAAGACAATCAAACAGGTGCAGACGACGGTGACGGAGAAAACGGTCGTGCATAAGCAGAACGTGTCCGAGCAGACGGAGAATAAGGCTCTCACGCAGAAGCACAACATGAAGAATATGAATTTCCGTAACCTTGACATGAGAGGGAAAAGTGTGATCAAAAAGGCAAAGCCGGAGATTCACTTCCCCCCTCCTCCCTCTTCACCGCCTCCGCCCTCGGAGTCGGAGCTCTCCCTCCCTCCGCCGCCGCCGCCGATGCTGGAGAGCCCTGCGTCCCCCCCTTCTATCATGAGGCAGGACAGTGACCTCCCACCTCCGCCACCTCCGCCTCCCGTGGAATGCAAGTCGGACTCTGAGTTTTTCCCTCCTCCACCGCCCCCTCCTCCTCCTCCTCCCTCTGTGGCCGGACAAGATTTTCTCCCTCCGCCTCCCTCACAGCTAGAGCTTAATGCGATGCCTCAGCGTCCCGCTGCAAAGCTGGGCAAACCCATCGGCAAGCCTTTATTCAAAATGCCCAAGCAGCCAGAAACACAGAAGCAGCCCGTGCAAGTGAAACCTAAATGGCAGAAAAAGCAGCCAACTCCTCCTCCTCCTCCTCCAACTCCACCTCCACCTCAGCTCCCTCTTGATCAAGAAGCAACAGAGCAAAAAGAAAGAGCTCAAGTTGAGGAAGTGAGAAAGGAAACTACCCAACGGATTGAAACAAGCAAGCAGTCTGAATTAACAACAGTGTCAACAACGAGAATACCAAGCATCCCAGCTGTGAAACAAAAAGAGAGCCCACAGCCACCTAAAAAACGCTTTGTCCCTCCTCTTAAACTGCCTCCAACCCCCGAGCCCACTCCGGCCTCAAAGCCTAAGCCCTACGCTCGCAAATTTAAAACCCCTCTCATGCTGGCGGAGGAACGGTACCGCCAACAACAAGAAGAAACAATGAGGAGCGCTGCCACAACTCCCACTTCTCCTCCGCCAATGAATATACGCTCCTGTGCTGCCAGTCCTGAGCTTTCTGCAGCACAGAGCATAGAGACGGTCGTGGCCACGGAAACGACAAAAACAAAGAGCGAAGAAGCTAAGATCGTTTCCAAAGAAGCAACGTCACCCGCCAAGAAAACCCCCTCCCAGATCCCTTTGAGCAAGCCCTTGATCTCGGTGGTAAATAAGAAATCAGCAGCAGGATCTTCAGATAAAAAGCATGTTGCCAGCGAGCACTCCTCAGAAAAAATCCTCGCCTCGACTGATAAAAAGAGTCAAACCGCACCCAGGAATCTGGCTGTTTCTGTTTCTCAGGCCTCAAATATCGAAGTCCAGTCATGCTCGAGCGTGGTCACTTCTTCGGTCACGGAGCAGCAGCAGTTTATTAAGAAATCCAGCGTCAGGTCTACGACGCAGAGCGCCGTCCAGGAAAATGTAAATCTCCAAAGCCAGGCTGCGGTCACATTGAAAGCCGAGGACGTAAAGAATAGCAATGCGCCTCTGACACAGGAGGGGAAGATGAGTCCCTCTCTGCCCACGAAAATCCCAAAGGTGACTCCGAGTTTCAAGGTGAAAACCTTCAAGATGCCGACGGAGAAGAAAGAGGAGAAATGTGAGACGCAAGAGAAAAGCGATGTGTCGCAGAAAAGCGAAACGAAAGTGATTCAGAAAAGCAGCCAGATGAAAACAGAAGTGAAAGTAAAAGAGATGAATGTGACCCCGCCGAAAAAGGAAGCTGAGCTGGAGGTTCACGTGAAAAAGGGAAAACAGGTGCAAAAGAATGAGACGGAAGTAAAGCTGTCACCATCAGTTATTGTTTTAATGCCCAAGGTGGCTAAGATAACATCTGCAGCGACTCATCAAGGACAAGGCCATGTTTCTGTCTCCCACAGCCAGCAGAGCATGAAGACAGAGCACGTTCAGCGACACGAGGAGGTGGTTGTGACTGAGAGTGTGGTGCAGCAACAGAGGCAAGAGGCCGTTCACACGCAAAAGCAAATAAAGGTGCAATCAGCAGAAACGAATAAAACGCAGATGAAGGTAGTAAAGCCAAAAGGTGAGCTTAAGGACGTGCAAGGGACGGGCAAGACGACCCAAAAAGACGAGGCCCGTTCGGTAGAAATCACACATTCGGAGAAGTGTAATGTAATGCAGAAGCTGCTCGCTCAAATGAAAGAGCTGGAGGGCACACCGAGCAGAATAGACTCCAACGCTGTCAGGATGATTATAAGCGAACTCCCTGACTGGGCCACGGGCGCGGATGAGAGAAGGAATTTAAGCGAAATTGCTAAACAGCAAAGTAAGAAGAAGCTGAAAGAGATGATGACGTATATGAGAAATAATTTCCAAGCAAAGTTCACTTTCTCGGAGGAGGACGCGTCAAACACCGTGGAAAAGCGGGAGAAAGAAGCGCCGCCAGCGCCTCCGAAACCAGACAAGAATGTTTTCAGCACAAAGATATCGAAGATCAGTATCGGCTCGAGCAGGAGTGAAAAGAAGGTGGTGGTGGTGGAGGAGAAAAAGTCACTTCAGGAGAGGAAAGTGCAGCAGGAGCTGAGCGAGGAGGCGGCTGATCAGAGAGTGTCCTCCCCGTTGGCGAGCATCCGCACGCCGTCGCCCACTTTTATAAGCATCGAGTCCAGGAGGATCGACTCGCCGCTCAGGGTGACCCCTTCTCCTCCGCCCTACAAAGCAATCGGGACTCCTCCGCCTCCTCCTCGCAAGTCGCACACGCCCACCTTCAGCCGGGCCACGCCGTCCCCCACGCTGTGCCGCTCGGAGAAACTGATGAAACTGAGGGAAACCACGTCCAAGCTTTCCCGCGGCCTGACCCCTCCGCCTCCTGTGCCGCTCCCAGAAAGTTTCGCAGCTGAAAGAGAGCGATCGTCCCCTTTTTGCGACACTCCGACGGAGAAAGACGAGGAAGGGTTGACGGACGTCGCGGAAATGGTGGACTCCATGATGACGGTGAGGGATAAAAAGTCTTTCTTCGAGGACGCGCAGAAGTTGGAGGTGAGCAGGATGTACTCGCGGAAGGATCCCATCGACATCCCTGAACGCTTGGGACCTGACGCCGAGGAAGGCGGCGAGGCCGTGATTATAGACATCATGAAAGACGACCTCCCGAGAGTTGATATGTCTAAGCTGGTGAACCGATTTGAATCCCCGCAACCAAAGGTGTACGCCAGAAAAGATCCTATTGTGATCACGGACAGGCTGGGGAGCGATACGGAGGACGCGGAGGCCGACCCGCCGAAAAGCGACGACATCCCCGTGTTCAACGTTAAAGCAATAAAGAATGTATTCGAGACGGGAGAGCACAGCTCCCAGGCGGCTCGAGATCTCCGAGAGCAAATAGAAAGAAGAGAACCCGAATCAGCTCATTCGGAGCCGGTGGGTCACTCTGAAACGACAGCGGTCACTGAGCAATTCTGCAGCATTGATGACTTCGGGAACATAACAACTGGGACGGTGAGTGAGATGCACTCTGGGAGCTCCCCGACCCGCGGTAACCCTCCATCCTACGCCGACGTGGTGAGAGGCGCAGTTCCGACGGTCGACGTGCCCCCCGAGGCCTCCACCACCGAGGAACTGCTGAGAAACTTCCAGCAGTCGTGGGCCGAGAGCCAGGGGGTTTTCCAGAACCTGGGTTTCAGTGTCACCGAGCAGAGGAGTTCGCAGTTCGTGACGCACCAGCAGCAGACCGTCGTGACGGGTAAAACCTCGCTGTGCAGCATGAGGGATACTAAACAGGCGTGACGGTGTGTTTAACATGCTTTGTGTGTGAGAAGTTTAAGGCATCAACTGCATTGTGTGGAAAAGAAAAGAAGCATTAACATCGGTTTGACACTCTTATCTTACACGCCGTGATTTCCTTTGATGTGTGTTTTTTTTGCTTTTATTTGAAACGTTCACACCGAAGCTCGGAGCCTCCTCGCATTTTTAAGGTGCTGTCAGCTTCACAGATTTTAATATTCACAGGTTACACTTTGTCCTCTTTATTCACGCTTGTGATGCGTGAAGCTGGCAAACATATTGGACTAATATTTTTTCCTGTGTGTGATGCAGAGAAGTGCTTGAAATGTCTCCAGCAAAGAAAGAAAAAACAATCCGGTTTAATTTATTCTTATTCTTCAGGTGAAGATTCACCCTTTTTTTGTGAATTTCAAAACAAAGTAACTTTTGAAAAACATTGAATTAATTACGTTTTCAAAGCTTTTGCAGTAATTATGAAAATCACTCAGTCCTTCAAAGAAAAACTATTTTTAGGGAATGAATTGCAATTCTGAGGCTTTTTCTAACACCTGGAAGACATTTACAGTTTTATTTTGTTAGCTGACACCCTTTATAACCTGGTTAAAGTAAGTTTGTTTTGTCCTTTTTGGTAACACTTTTTGGTATTCGCCTAATAATATTCACACTTTCCTGGAAAGAGCTCTGTAATTTGATAGTAATTCTTTATAAAATATGAAACCCTCTATTAAAACCCCAGTAAATATTACTTCAGACTCTCTTGCTCAGTGGTTCCCAACCTGCAGGTCATGAACCACCAAGTGGTCCCGAGATGAATCAGAGGGGTCACAAGCCAATAAGATCGGGGTAACACTTCTCTAGCAATTAATTGGAATTCATTAATTAGAAATGTACCGACTGAACATCTCTATGATTTGTACCAAATTACACGGCTCTTTCCAGGACATTTCCTAGGAAATTAAAAGGGAAATGACGACCCTATAAATTAAAGCTGTTCCCTCATTTCTTTGCAGAAAACTCGAGTTCCAGAGTCCGAACTGTGTCGGGTATGTCGGAAGAGGGTTTACCCGATGGAGTCGCTGATCGCCGACAAACTAAACTTCCATAAAAGCTGCTTTCGCTGTGAACACTGCAGCGGCAAACTAAGGTGAAGCTTCACAGAGCGAAAAGCTTTTCTTCTGCTTTTATCTTTGCACTATTTTAACCATTTGTTCTCTTCCTTTTTCTTTTAACAGTCTTGGTAACTACGCCTCTCTCCATGGACGAATGTACTGCAAGCCACACTACACGCAACTGTTCAAATCCAAAGGGAATTACGACGAGGGATTTGGACAGAAACCACACAAAGAACTCTGGAATAACAAGAACCAGGAGAATTCACCCGAAAAAGTCAAATCGCCGTCACCCGAAAGGAAAGTCATGGATTCCAGATATTCCGCCCCTCCGAGCACATTAGTCGCTCCGGATGACAACGCGAAGAAGCCGGAGGATGAAAGCAAAAAGCTCACGACTAAGATCTCCGTCGTGTGGCCTCCTCAACCGGATTCTCCGAAGAAATCCTTCGCTGTAGAGGAGGAGTTGAAGTTGGTTAAGCCGTCGTGGCCCCCGAAGGAGGGCTCAGCTCAGGAAGATGAACACCTCAATCAGCCGGTGAAGCCTTCATTAAAGGAGACGGATATCCCCCCGGCGAAAGTACAAAACGGACCCCAGGAAAATGACAAGGTGCAAGAGAATGTGAGGAAGCTCGAGGCGCAGTCTCCGGCCTCCCTCGTAGAAGTCGCAGAGGAACCAGCGAGAGTTACTCACACTCGAGAAACTAAAGAGTCAAACAGTGGCTCTGAGGCGGTGGCACGTCTTGAAATGGACTCTGAAGTGCACCCTGGAGTGGAAGAGAAGGAAAACAACGCAGGTGGTGGAGCTGTGGAAAGCAAAAAGAAAGATGGAGAGGAAAGCGAGGAAGTAAATGGACACGACGGGCAGACAGAAAGTGCGGCGGTTGATAAGGGAAGCCAGGAGGTGATGGATAAAGGGAATAATGATGGGATGAACAATGGGGAGGCGGTAAAGGTCACCTTAATAGACGAGGCGGCGACGGCAGGACAGATCCTGAATGCAAACTCCAACAATAACAATAATTACGACCAGACGCCGCTATATAACGACATCCTGTTTCAAGAGCCGAGCGAGGACGAGGAGAAGACGTTTTTCCCCCTCTGCGAAGAATCCAAATGGATGCCAAGCGACGTGCTGCAACTGGCACAGAGGGATGATGCTTTCGTGCCAGCGGGTGCCAAATGTACCGAAGCCACAGACTGCTATTCAGACACAAATTTCTTCACAGACACAGCCGGGGGAGCGTTCACTTTCAAAAACGAGGCCGCCGAGCCAAAGATTAGCGCGGCGGCGTCGAGCTTCCTCGAGGACATCTTCGCCGGCCTGAGCGCCAGCGGCTCCGGCCTGCTATCTGATCTCGACATCTTCAGTCAATCGCCCCGGGCGTCGGCGCTGGATGACCTTTTGGATTTCGGGACGGAGGCGAGGGGGAGTGCGGATAAAACGGGAGATGCGAGGGGGGAGGATGACAGCTCGGCCACAAACTACGGCATTGATGGCGCTTCTTCTTTGTGGGCAGACGGCGACGGCGCCCTGACAGTGGAGGAGCAGATCAAAAGAAACAGATACTACGACGACGACGACGACAGCGACAACCCTTGAACTTTTCAGCCCCATTCAGCTAATAATCAGGCACTTCTATGTCCATGGAGAGATGAACTGATCTGATTTGAATTTTTTTTGTACTGAGATTTTAAAATTCTGCTCTTTTATTCAGTATCTAGCTTCGTTTGATTGAATGCACCTGGTGTGCAAAGAGTTTCTTCTTGTATATCTATATTTTTTGCTGATCTAAACAAGGCTATATTTTCAAAATAAGTGCATCTTTGAATGAATGCTTTGAATAAAGAGGTATTTCCATTTTCATGTCTTCTGGTTGAAATAAAGCTTCATGAATACGACGATATATACGAGTTTTTAATCAGTGATCGCACAGACAGTAATGGTGCTTCTCTGTATCGCCTTTGTGCGGCCGGCTAGTTTGATATATGGCCTACCTAGATAACACAGTCTGGCTGAGATCTCTTTGGCGAAAGGCGTATTGATTTCCACTGATAGAGCAGGCCTCTTGTAGGAGTTACAGATTTTTCCATTAGGTGGCTTTTGTCACCTCTGACAGATTTGTTTCCCCTTCCTCAGTTACAGCTTGGACAAGAACATACTGCAATGTTAATTACACCAGCAAAAAAAAACTACTTTAGTGTCAGAAAAAGTGATGGCTTTACGAATTTAGCGCGGCAACATTGTGCTGACAGCTCCTTTAAGTTGGGGAAGCACCGTTGCTGGTTCAATAATTCAGCATCCTCTCCCGAAATGCTGTTTGGCATCTTTTTAATTGGGCTATTTTCCCCCTGTAATGTTTTCATTGATGCAGTTTTGTACATTTTAATTGTTTTATCCTTCTGCCGAACAATTATAAACCCAGACGACTGCCCACCCAATCAGATAGGAGAGGCAATAATAATAAAACTGCCTATGTACAGCTGTCGGAGATGCTCAAAATGGTGTTCAATTTGTAATGAAAATGCAGATTTATCCATGGAGCCAACCAGGGTGTTCTGGGGACAGATATGGCCTGTAGCCTGATACATCAGCAAACTTAAAGGGCACATTCACATGTTTTCAAGTCTGTCTTAAACACTGGGAAATCTCCGGTTCTGAAAAGTGAAGCCAATGCTGAAGTGCCTTAAACTTGCATTCTTTCTAACAGCCAGCAGGGGGCGACTCCACTGGTTGCTAAAAGAAGTCTGATTGTATAGAAGTCTATGAGAAAATGACGGGAGGGAATTTTGTACTGAGCAGACAGAAAACCACTTGATTTTTCCAACTCAGACATGCTGTATACAGGAAGGGAGAAGGAGTGATTTAGGGCTGCAACTCAAGACTACTTTCATTATCAATCAATCTGCCATTTATTTCTCATTAATTGTTAATTCGTTATTAAGAGTCATAAATTGTGAAAAATTCCCCTGAATTTCCTAAAGACAAAGGTGACCTCCTCAGAGTGATTGATTTGGTACAACACCCAAATATATCTAGTATACTGCTGTAAAAGACTAAATGTATGGAGGACGGAACATGCCAAAATCAAAAATAAATCAAAGAATAAATAAATGACCCGATAAATAAATAAATGTCATTAAATGTAGAAAAAACTATATTACAAATATATGTAGCCATTAATTAATTGATAAAATGTGACACAAATTGATGTATCTGTTTTAATTTGCCTCTTTATTTATTTAACTCTGTATTCATTCCCTTATTTATTTACTCTTCTGTTTAATTTCCCCTTTTATTTATTCCATCTATGTACTCCGACCTCATGACACATGTTGAGTGACAGCCCTCTCATAGATAAATAAATAGATACACGCATATAAAAATAAATAAAAAATAAATGCAAAAATAAATATATAAATAAAATAAATAAATCCAAAATAAATGAATAGATACAAAATAATAATAAAAAGAAATACATAAATAAATAAAAGGGAAAAGTAAACAAGAGTAAATAAATAAGGGAATTAATACAAAGATAAATAAAGAAGCAAATTAAAACTGGGATTTATACATTATTATTACATACTTATATATAAAAAAACAAAAATAAAGCATTCAAATACTGATTTAGAAGTCAATTACCACGGCAATGGTCGAAGCTTCGAAGCATTTGGGTCAGCCCTAGAAGCAACTAATCAATTTATCGACTAATTATTTCAGCAGTTGAGTGACTACAACGGCCAAAAACCCTTCCGACACACATACTGGCATGTGAGTATTAAATTAAGATGGATTTAAAAAAAAATTTGACCTCTCCTTTAATTGCGTTCAATCAAATAAGCAACTAATCAATTTATTGACTAATTAAACAAGTCAAAAACATCTCTAAAAAACACGTCAAAAAAGTAACAAAAAACACCTCAAAAACGTCATTAAAAACACGTCACAAAAAAATGTGGACCTCTCCTTTAATTGCGTTCGATCAAATAAACAACTAATCAATTTATCGACTAATTAAACACGTCAAAAAAATCTGTAAAGAACACGTCAAAAACGTCACTAAAAAACACGTCAAAAACGTCATTAAAAACACGTCACAAAAAAATGTGGACGTTTCCTTTAATTGCATTCAATCAAATAAGCAACTAATCAATTTATCGACTAATTATTTCCGCTATAGAGTGATTAAAACGGCCGAAAACCCTTCCAACACACATACTGGCATGTGAGTATTAAATTAAGATGGACTTGAAAAAAATGTGGACCTCTCCTTTAATTGTGTTCAATCTAATGAGGACGGCCCGATTGGCTGCCCGTCCCCTCCCCGCCAGGCGGCTGCTGATTGGTCCTCTCTTCTCCTCTCATCTCATCGCCGGCTGCAGCCTCGCCGCCCCCTTCTGTCTCTCTCTCTCTCAGAGAGCAGAGGAGGAATCTGCTCGGTGAGCAGCGGGTTGGTTTCTAACTGATGCTGCTGCTGCTAGTAGGAGGACGAGTTGGACCGACGGAGACACGGTAGAAACAGCACCGGTAGGTCTCCAGAAACGCTCTAAAACGCTTTATACTCGCTGTGTGGTGAGCTGGACGCTTTCTAGCCACTAATTGGTCGCTTGAGTCGCTCTCTGGATGCTTGTTTGTGAAGTGAAATGAGAGTTAAAGGGTGAGCTCCAGTCAACCTCCATCCTGTGTGTGTGGTGTCGATGAATGCTGAGCTAATTGACCCCTCTGCTGTGGGACTTCATGTCTGTCCTCTACTAAGGACAAGGACACTGCTTTTTAAAAGGGATGTTCTTCTTTTTTTAAAGGAATTTTAAAGTTGTTTTTAAAGGTTTACTTGCAACCATTTGTCTTCTTCAGGTGCTTTTGCAGGTTTGCATGGAAGCATCAATTTAAGTGTCCTCAGGAGGGTGTCTGGCGTCTTCCTTTGGAGATAGGGTGAGAAGCTCAGGTATCCGTGAGGGACTCGGAGTAGTGCGTTGAAAGGAGCCGGCTGAGATGTATCCTGCAATGCAACATGCAATGCAACTGTCAATGCAACATGCAATGCATCCTCAAGCACCACCTGTTCATCGCGGCCTATGATCTAATTACTCGGCTATAGTTTCTCCCGTCTGGTTGTGACCGAAAGAACTAGATCGCCGGTACAAACGTTCAAAGTTGGAGAGATTATATCTCCACACTTGGCCTGGGAACGCCTCGGGACCCCCCGGTTAATGTGGCCCGGTTAAAGGGGAAGTTTGGGGTCCCCTGATGGAGCTGTTGCCCCCGGCGACCCGACTCCGGATAAGTGGTTTAAGATGGATGGATGGATGGATTAAATGTAAAGTTATTGGCGTTTGTGTGTGTGTGAGAGACAAAAGAGAGCAGAGACGGGATAAACCCTAGTTAAGCACATGAGAGCATTGTGCATCCCCATAATGCTGTGCACTTTATAGCCAAGTACAATGATTTATCTGGCTTGCTAATCCACGTCACTTAACATGAACTCCCATCGTCCATCTCTGCATAAAAGGGATGAGTGTCAGCACCACGCTGTGCTTTATTATCACTCCCGTCAGCTCTACTACTACGACTCCGACGGACTGTAAAAACTGGAAAGCGCGGGGGATCGTATAACTGGCTCAATGGGATTTTACCTCGAGGGGTCATAACAAGAATTGACGGTCTCCGCTCGCTGTGAACGGTGCACCTCTAAGCCTCTAAAAATCCATCTCTACAGATTTATTTTGACACTTTGGAACACGAATGATCTCAAACGCATCTGCAGGACTGATCCGCTTTCTGGAATTACTCCGTTTTCCTTGAAGTGGGTTACATCAATACTCCACGCTGTGTCTTGTCTCTCTTTTGTGAGCGACCGTGGCTTTCAACCTCACACCGCTGCCGCCTGGGTCGTTAATACCGGCAGCCCTGCCAAATTTAAGCCTGTGCTGGAGGGGGATGGGGGGGGAGATGTTCCATTTCATTTCAGAAACGTCCCGCGGTCCATTCATCTCCCGTGACATGAAATATAGTGTTTTAATCTCAATTAGGCGATGACATATCAGAATGGGTGCCCCCCACACACGGGTGGTTGCAGATGACAGTGATGAACACGGGTTTTGGAGGTCTAGTTGAAATGAAGATGATAGAAGAGAAAAAAAGATGTTTAATTGATCTCCGCTTGCTCGACTTCATCTTACAATTTCCATTTTTTCTCCTCCTGGCAGACTGTGACTGTAAAGCCTCCGTTTGATGCAGCCGAATCTTGATAGAAGTCATTTTTCTGTCACTAACGCTCCAGCAAATGTTCAGATTTAGAGGCTATTTCCAGAATGACTCTTCAGATAACAGCTAATAAGTTCCTCATCATACCACAGCTGGTGGTCTTCTAAAGAATGATTATTATAATGATTCAAGCCAGTGTCACGCCAAAGCGAGGATAGCGTGTAAGTGTCAAGTTTTGCCTCATCAAGGCAAGAATATTACAGGAGTATGAAGGTACAGGACCAGCAGGGGGCAACAAAACCACTCACTTTGGTTCATGCAACAAAACCACGTTGTTAGATTAAGGAAAAATATCATGGTTGGCCTTAGAATAAGTATGTAAACTTAAATTAACTACAATACGTACGGAAACAACGTTACAAAAGTCGTCACAAAAAAACATGTCACAAACGTCATTAAGAAAACACGTAGAAAAAAAAACGTCACTAAAAAATGGCACTTAAAAATGCAAAACGTCACTATAAACACGTCAAAAACATCTATAAAAAACACATCTAAAACGGAACTAAAAACACGTCACTAAAAAATATCAAAAACGTCGCTGAAAAACGAAAGTTCACTAAAAAAAACACTAAAAACATACCACAAACGTCACTTAAAAACTAAAAAGTACGTCACGTCACAAAAAAGACGTGACAAACGTCACTAATGCAACTTACAAAACATAACTGGTCTCCTGGTTAAAAGTCCTGTGTTTGTTGGACCCATCCACCTTCCTTCCACCACCATAAGCAGTTTTTCTCACTTTTTATTCTACATCACTAGCTCTGAGCGTAGCATATTTACGCCGATGCGTTTACATTGCAGTCAGTACAGACTACATTGCGTACAAATGACGCGTGCTTTTGCCTTGTGCATTATTGTGTCATTCATACGCCTTGTCGTGCGACTGGAGTGCATTGTGGGTCAATAAGAGACCCTCAGAATTTCCTCCTGTAAGTTCCCAAGAATCAATGATTTCCAGCCTGTTTTAAAGCAGTAGTAAATCACTATTAAGCACTTGTGAGTCTCATCACAGCCCTGATATCTGTAAATAGGCTGTTTACGACTGCTGTGTTGTGAATTACATCTTATTGACATCCTGTGAGAGGAAGCAAGCCCCTGGGCGTGCATCTAACCGGCTGGTTTTAACTCATTTAACCCCCGCGTGGGGGTTTTATATGTGAAGGCATCCCGCCTGTCAGAATTATTGGGCGAATGTGACACACAGAATTGATCTTTTTGAAATGTTCCACACTAAATAAATTGATGCCATATTCACTTGTAGCGCAGAAAAGGAAATTGGAGTTTTTTTTTGGGCTGAAATGAATCTGGAAGAAGCCCTCAGGCCAGACCAGATCCTCTTAATTACATCATATTTGTGTCCTGGAAGTCGATTTACCGCGCAGCAACGCGCTCCCAGACGAGATAAACTGTATGTGACAGTGATAAATGGCGTTTGTAAGGAGCGCAATAGAAAAGTGTATTACAAACCAGCTTATTAACTCGTTCACAATTTCAATGCGCTCGCTGCTTTTCTCGTCGGTACAATTTAAAGGGAAAATGTGTCAGTTTGTGTGCTGCTGTTTGTCTCGGCGTGCCGTGGCATTCTGGTGCCCCCGGGGGAACATCGCTGCTTTATAAAGACCTTTACTTTGTTATTAGTTTTTTTTCCCTCCGTCACCACCGTTGGTTTAATTTTTGTCGAACCTGCTCTGCCATTCATCATCAGGATTTAGTGTCAGTCACTTCTGCATCAACATTCAACCGGTACAGGGAGGAATCCATCACAGAGCAGGATGAGATACCAATTTCTCCGCTGAGTAAGGTTCACGGCCGCAATCATAGATATATGATTGTGCACTATTTGGCAGGCATGTATCGTATACCCATATGACCACCTGTGATTGACATCATCTGGTTTAGACACTTTCTGCTGACGTTGTGGGAAATCAGGGAAAGAATGACAATGCTTCCTCTTTGCACTGAGCGTCACATGAGTGACTTTCAAATATTCAAGGCCCTAAAATACTCAATGCTGTCCCCGTATGCAACCAGGGGGCTGCTGTGCTACTTAAAGGGATAGTTCAGGTGTTTTGAAGTGGGGTTGTATGAGGTATTTATCTATAGACTGTATTACTTACAGTAGATGGTCGGCACGCCCCGAGTTTGGAGAAACAGACAGGAGCACCGACACCAAAGCAAAGCAATACAGTGCAGTGGACGGCAGCAAAACAATTTTTAGCCACCTAAAAGAAAGGCTCGCCTAAAAAAATGTATATCCGTTTAAGTGTACGCTATATTTAGAATATTTTCACTGCTTTATCTTGCCGTCAGACAACTGAACTGAAAGTGAAACTTATCTATGCTCTCTCCAAAGCCAGCAGGGTCACATGACAAAAACAGTATAGATACGTTTCACTTTTAGTTCAGTTCGCCATCGGAAAATATTCTAAATATACTCTTAAATGGATATAATTCTTTTAGGTGGCTAAAATATGTTTTTCTGCCATCCACATCCACAGCACTGTATTGCTTTGCTCCGGTGTCGGTGCTCCTGTCTGTTTCTCCAAGCTGGGGGCGTGTCAACCGTCACCTACTGTAAGTAATACAACTACTATGGATAAGTACCTCCTACAACACCCAAGCTATCCACAAACATCTCTAAAAAACACATTGCAAACGTCACTATAAAACAAAACACCAGTCTCGAACAGAGGTACTGTACTTTGTGTTGAGTTTAGTGTGTCTTGTATTCAGGCTTCACTCAAGTAGGTTTTTTTACACTTTAAATGTGTTCACTACACTTAGTGCTGAACTAAAGATTTCTTCTTTTATAAAAAATGCAATTTTTATAGCCATGATTTAAATTGTAACTTAAGAGTGTTTTAACAAGCTGTAGCAAGAGAAACTTTCAGATGGGAGCCGTCTGTAAAGACAACAGATAGTTTTACTCAGCGAGTTGGAAAAAGAATAAAAAGTAATCTGTTGGCTGTCCAGTTAATGAGCGCTCTGCATGCCAGCGTCTGTTCATTTAAGCTCCGCCAAAGACAGGGATGGGTTCCGACGGAGGGTTTAATTCTGGATTTGGTTCCACGGTTGGCAATACACTTGGATTTGTTGAGCTCTGATGCTAACTAATCTCCTATCAAACATTTTATCTCTTCCTCCTTTTTATTAGCAAGGAACAATAACACATAGATACCAGCCTTTTTAGTGGAAAACTACAGACTTCCCCAGCGGCAGATTAGATCCGGAGCCAATTAACGTTTAAAGGGAAGAGTTAATTGGCTGCTTGGTCTGGTTAATGTGTGTCTGTATTCAGACACAGATACATCACTCTGTAACACCACTGTACGACTGCTAGTGGACTGCATGGTTGTTCAACAAGGACCTACAGAGTGGTGACTCTTCTAGAGAGAAATGATCTAAAAAAGTGGCCCAAATCAGATTTTTTTGGTCTCATGTGACACACATCTTAATTTTTCATAGTATGGACACAAAAATCATTTTTTTTCCGATCAGATCTGGTCCTGAATGTGATACATATCCGATCACTGACAGTGCGACCGCTGTGAAAACAGTCAAATCAGAATTCATGTGTGTTTTTCCCTGCTCGTTCGCACAAAAAGACGTATAAATGCGCAAGGCGTTTAGCGTGCAATTGAAGCACCTTTATTGATTTTTGCGTGTTATTTGTACGCCATGTATCCGGTACTGACTGCAATGTAAACATATCCACGTATAAATGCTACGGTAAGAGTTAGTGACGTTGTATAAAAAGCGAGAAAGACCACATATGGAGGGTGGGTCCAACAAACACTGGACTTTTAACCAGGAGACCCGTGTTCAAGACCATTGTTGACCGGTGTTTTGTTTTGTAAGTTGCATTAGTGACATATGTCACATGTTTTTTTTGTTGACATTTGTGACGTGTTATCCGTGGTTGTCTTACGTTGTTTTTCGTATGTATTTTACCTAGTTTACGTACTTATTTTAAGCCCAACCATGACGTTTTCCCTTAAAATAACTTAGTTTTTTTTTTTTTCCTGAACCTAAGTTAGTGGTTTTCTTGCCTAAGTCTATCTGCGGACGTTTGCGTTGCGTACAAATGACACGTTAAAATTCTAAAATGCGTACTCAAGCAGAATGTTCTTGTAATTTCGTGGTATTTATACGCCTACCTGTGAGACCGGGTTGGTTTTTCCACGTTGTACGTCATTACTGAGCAGGAGCAGATCACTTTTGTCGAAGCGGTCCAATGAAACTACGTTTGGTACCCATACAACCCATTTTTATTCACATATCTTTGAGGTCAGAGGTCAATGGACCCCTTTGGAAATGGCCATGAGTTTTTCCTCGCCAAAATTTTGCCTCTTTGGTTGGCACAAATGGATTCCTCAAGATTTCTAGTTTCATATGATGCTTTAGAACTTTAAAACTGAGCCCGCTACAACTTAAAAGTTGCAAGTTGCGTTAATGCATTAAAGAAATTAGTGGCGTTAAAACAAATTTGCGTTAATGCGTTATTATAGCGCTCTTAATTAGTTCATTATCAGCCGAAATGAAAAGTCTTCTTTAGGAGTCAAACAAAGTCATATGTTATGATTTAGGAGGAACATCTGTGTATGGGCGAACCCAGATCTGTTAAATTGAGCAATATGTTAATGGAGTCTGGCAGTCAGTGGACTCCAGTGTGTATTTTTGGACCGATGCGCCGTCGGACGGCGGTCCCCCAGGTGTGTGATGTTAACAGCTGCATGTGAGGCGTTTTAGGGCAGAGATGCGTTCACACTGATGTCAGATATGGGTCACTTCAAACAAAAGAAAGAGAGGATCGAATTGAGCATTAAGCCGTGTAATCAGTATTTGGAGGACGTATAGATACATTTAATGAATGTGGGATTCCGAGCTGTGAAGTAGCTCATCCTGTCAGTCTGTGAAGCTAACGCTAATGTTGGCTTAAGCAGCTTAAGTGCAGATCTGTTAACAGTAGCATTAGGGGGTCGTGAGTCAGATATGAAAACATTGTCTGACGCGACTTACCGAGCGAATACACGATTCTATCTGATTCAATGTTTGTGATTTATGCTCTGAACAATCACATCTTCCATAATAGATGACAAATACAGGCCTGTAGTTTGATTTACAGAAGATCATCGCAGTTTAAATAGCAATATTGGTCAGAAAAATCAGATTTCTCTGCACATAACGTCCTTTAAATGCTCCCCTGGTCCTGGAATCGTTGACCCTGACCTCTTCCTGAGGCCGGGGCAAACAAAAAAAAAATGTTTCTTAATAATTAATGACCGAATTGTTCAATTTAATCGCAACACGGTGGAAGCAAGCCAACCAGCGCTGCCCGGTTGCCTGTTTTTTCCTGCAGAATTCACGGTTTCCGCCCTAACACCTCATAATTTACAACGCATTCGATTTTACGAGTGCCTGGCTGCGCCGTAATTACTGATAGGACGAGGCTGTAACTTGCGAGGCTGTCATCTTTTATAAGGTCTCGTGACGCCGCGGCTGCAGGATTTCTCTGCTTTCTCCGAGGGCGTGCTCTGACCTACGTTGCTCCCAACCCCCCCCCCCCCCCCCCCCCCCTCTCTCTCTTTCAGTCTCTGTGGAGAGCTACACAGAGAGCTGTGTGTTTCATCTGGTGATCTCAGCTAGTCGCGATCACGTCTGTGACTGCCGTCCAAAGTTTATTGGATCATTTGATAATCTCGTTGGCCCGGAGCTTAGCCACGTGTGTCCCCAGATCTGCGTCGGCACAGATGATAGATCCAAAAACCCCATACTGTGATCAGGCTGGTGTGTACCCACCAGTCCTCCCAACAACATGGCATAAAAAAATACTCCGTTTTTTGTTATTATATCTGGCTGTGTTTACTGGATTTTGACACAGTTAAAGTAATAGCGAGGAGAAACTAAACAACATCCATTTTCCTGCTTTTTGTTTACAGAAATGACAGATGATAAGGAGTGATATGCTGTTATTATCCAAAATGCTCAGCCGGCAGATGTCCTCTCTGGTTGTTACCGAAGACAAAAAGGCAGCGCGGTGTGAAAATACTGACCCTTCACGTCCTCATCGCCGGTGCATTTCAGGTTGATGAGGTGAGTCACTGCAGCCGGGTCTGATAAAACAGCCAGGTGATTACATTGTTCCATAATGCTGAGTTTGTTGGGGGGACTGCGAGTGACTTTACTGTCTTTCAGAGGCTGTAGCAGGTTCAGCTTTAGAGCTACAGATATCATATGAAACTAGAACACCTATGCAATGCATATATTTTTTTAATACAGAAATAAATAAGTTTGGGGGTAATGCAAAGGGAAAATCGTGCAGAAATAAATGAATAATTAAATGTGTAAATACATAAATAAATACATACATGTAAAAACAAATTTAAGATAAATAAAAGATAAATGAATGAATAAAAAATAAACGTAAAAATAAATGAATAATGCAAATATTAAATAAATAAAAAACTAATGTAAAAATGCAAAAAGTAAATAATAAATGCAAAATAAATAAATAATGCAAAAAATAAAAACAAACACATGAATAAATAAAAGGGAAAAATAAACAGAAGAGTATGTAAATAAAGGAATTAATACAATGAAACATACATAAAGAAACAAATTAAAACGGTATCGGGACTGAAAAAGTTGGATCGGTGCATCCTTATTCATTCATTTTGCTACATTTAATGACCTATTTATTTACTTATTTATTTATCAATTCATTTATTTATTTACTTTTTATTTTGGCACTCTCTGTCCTCCATACAAATGAGCCCAACTGTATTCATGTGTGATGATGTTAGTCCCCACAGTAGCCATTTCATTGTAGTGAGACCGTTTTTTAAAAACTTGACCTCACTTTATAAAATGACCTGTGGTGACCTATAGGATAATCACAGCCTCAGGAAACTTTACAACCACAAACTAGAGACCTAGAGCATTCAGAGGATGGATGGCTTTCCTAGCTAGATTGACAATAAGGGGGTTTCTCATTGCAGTTTACACAACAGAAGTAATCGCCATCCAATCACTGAAAAATACAATTCTTGCAGAAATCTCCAAATGTGAAAAGTTTTTGATACCAAATCACAGCATGGCTTTTTCTGTGTTGTTCCTCAAGGTCTTGGTGTCTTAATGTGGTATTTTGGATTTTTATTTAATAGAGCATGGGAATGACCATGATATACTTCCATCATGATGTTCTAAACCCTTATACACTTTCACAATTTATTTTAATTAATTGAGTTATTCATGTTATTTCAGATTAATGACTAGAACAACTTGCCCCACAGTGCTGAGCTGCATCTCAAATTAATCATCATGTTCCCAGCTTTCAGATGACGTACACCACTTCTATGTGACATCTACTGTTGACCTGCTATCTCCCCATAAAGACCTCCTGTACCCCCCTAAAAAAAGACAAAAACGGTCTCAGAGGGTTAAGTGCTGAATTGCGTTTTTTCCCCTGTGCTCACAGGGTCTCAGCAGTTTTGTTTTTACGATCGTAGTTGTCTCACATAGCTGGTTTTAGGGCTGGGGAGCTGTGTTAGCTCCAGACCGCTCCTCCGCATCCTGTTATCTCATCCTCTACCAGCTGTGGTTGAATGTTGGCTTCCCATTTCCACACGCGAGGCTCTGCTGCAAAGCTCGCTGAGGCCCCCCCCCCTGCCATCACACTTGGCATGGGATTAGTGCAGAGGAGTCTCCTCGCCTTGTTTTTGAAAAATTGGGTTCTAATGACGGGACTGGTTTTGCCAAACTGGCCCGCTGTGACTACTGATGTCTCCCAGCTCCCCCCTGGGTCAAGTAGATTATTGGATTTTCATCAGAGTGGTCAAACAGCGGGGGGATATAATGGTGAGGACCCTATCAGCGTCTCCCCGTCTCTCTCTACAGGCTGTTTGGCCTCAGAGAGCGCCGCATTTATAACACAAGGTCGCCTCGTTTGTGTTAGGACACGCTGCCTCCCGCCTTATCTTCTCCCACCGCATGGATACCTTGTCACTCTGATTTTGAGGTTGAAAGTTTATGTTGAGAAACCCCTTTGGCTCATGAAACACATTCAGAACCATCGGGTTTTAAAATTCATGCTCCAAGAAGAAGTGTAAGAACATGTTGGTCAGAATTGTACACATTCCTGATAGTGTTATTGGAACAACTCTAAGAAAAAGCATAATTTTTGTAATTTGATTCCCCCTCCTCATTGTACTCCTCTTTATGGAAGACCAACATGGTTCCAAACTGATATTTCTATACAGCAGGGTGCGGGATGAGGTGTCAAATCCTGCTGTTTTTACTTCTTCAGCTAAATTCATTAAATACAGAGAGTGCATCTCGCCCTCCACTCGCCACAGAGGAAGATATTTACTTTTCTTTTTCCGAAGGCTGTATGTATAACATTTTGCTTCCGGCGTAATCCGGTCGCTGATATTAATATCTCGCCGTGCGCACGGTTGATCTCAATCAGCATCTGCCATCCCTCAGCGGACCCCGACTAACCCATTTGAATAGCGACTCCTAGGCCTAATTATAGAGTACGCACTATTACGTGTGCACAAACACCACACAGAAGATCATTAATCTTCGACAAAACTAGATGCGGCGCCAATTATTTCAGGTAGGTTTGATACACTTGACGCGCGTTTAGGCGTCTTTATCCCTTTGAGGCCCGTATGTAAATTTGACATTTGCCTCTCGAAATTCTTTCCACCAAATTGATTTTGAGGGCAGGCAGACTTAATGTGGAGCGATCGTATCCCCGTCTTATCCCAGTTGGTCTTGTTAACTGCCTCAGCTCTCAGCCGTGAGACGTAAACTGTATTTACATGAGACTGACGGACCTTGATAATGGAGTTTCTTCGCTGACCTTTTGGCCCAAACAGATGGTTCCTATCAACCAGTCGAGAGGTTGATCTTGATCTCTCCTGCCTCCGCTCTTGTTGATGAAAAGAACTTACTGTATGCACACTGTGAACGATATGCTCAGTAATACAGGTGCTTTTTATCCCAGGTCCACGCTGTTAACGCTCACTTTGAAGTCCATCTTCCACTTCAGATTTGTGCATGTGAGGCTCTTGTGCTGTTTGAAACACAAAGCAGCGCTTCGCTTTGGCGGAACGTCTCCTATAAGTTTAAGTTGAGTCGATATCCAGCTCTGGCTGCTTCAGGGAATCACTGCCACTGCTCACGCTAAGGATTTTTCCTTCAGCACTCAGTATTGATGATTGCAAAAAGGATGAATAACTCCCGGAAAAGTTAGAAGGATATATTGGGTATTATTTCTGTGTTACTTCCAGCTAGAGAGTTACATTTTCAGTCTGGCTGCAATTGCATAAATTAATCTGCCAATTATTTTTGTTTGGTTTATAACGTTGGAAAATAGTTTTGTTTGGTTCGACACAACAGTTGAAACCCCCCACCAAAATATTCACTTTACTATCACATTAGTAAACTGCTTTGGGCTACAGCTACAGAAGTAAAAACAACACAGTGGAAATAACATTAAAAATACTTTATCGTTGAGCAAATATCAACTAAAATAAATAAGATTTGTCTGCCTGCACGGTGCTTTCAATGTTAGCTGAAATGGTTGTTGCACTAAGGATGTCACGATACCACGAATTTAGTAGCCAATAACCAACACCAGTGAAATTCCACGATTCTCGATACCAATTCGATACCACGTGAAAAAAATTAAATAAAATGTACTTCAGCATTCACTCCATTATTACCGTTTTCATACTGTTTTTTGTTAGGAAGTCAAACAGCTCATAATTCCCTTTCTATTATCTATTTTATATTGCTGTGAAAACATCTCCTTCAAACAACTGGATTTATTCAAGTTTCTCACCAAAAACTAAATTTTACAAGATTACATTTGAACATATTATGAAAATGTTATAATTTACCTTCAATACTCATTTTTACTGAATAGAGCCTGAACACATCATAATGTATGACGCCTCCCATGTTGAAATCGGCAGGTATCGGCAGTATCGAGAGCTGAAAAACGAGTACCGTCACATTTTATGAATTTTGGCATCGAAATATTGGTTCTTGTGACATCTCTAAGTTGCTCTGCTACAGGTCACAGAATGTGCCGGGTCACAGATTATGGTGTGACACCGGCAATAGGTCGAGGCCGAGCACTCGTCCTTCTCAAGTTATCAAAAATGTTCTTACTTTAACAGGATGGACAATAGGGCCGGGCGTTCTGGAGAAAATCAAGTATCACAATATTTTTAACCAAATACCTCGATATCAATATTGCGATGATGTTGTAAGGTCGACAAAATATCAACACAATGAGATTTTTGGTAAATAATCATCAGTAATGTGGACATAATGACTAAGTGGGTAAAGACAAATAATAGAACAGTTTGCTAAGTTCAGAAAATAACATCACTTTACTGTAATGCTCCTTTAAAACCAGACAAAGACGACACTTATGCTATATTAACATATCCAAAATCTCAGACGATATCTAGTGTCATATCACAATTTCGATACAATATTGATATATTGCCCAGCCCTAATGGACGGTAGATACATATTTAAGCAAGAAACTTGTAGTTCCCTACTTTGTCGTGAGCTGTGTTGCCGTATAAGCACGTCTTTGTATACGTCTTTGCAGTGGGTGGAAGTCTCTCTGTTGTACGAGTTCACAGTAGATTGCAAGGTTAAGATATATTGTATATAAGTGTATTCTTTCCATTCATGGAGCCCTATATGTACTTAAAGCATAGAGCGTTAGAGAGACAGGACATACAGAACACAAGTGTGTCTGTAATGTTTGTACTGTGCTCTCAAAGAGTTTCGTCTCATTTATTCCTTTTCTTGCAGCTGTGAGGGAGCCTCAAAAGGTCAAATAACACTAAGTTAAGCCGCCCGAATGATAATAATAGAAGACCTTTATTCAGCACTCGTTCTCGCTCTTGTTCCATTTTCTGTATTTTTTTTTTTTTTCATTTTTATTTTACTAGTTCTAGGTCAGTGGGTTTGAAGAAAAGCGGCGATCACGCACGCTTTCTGGCGCTGCCAATACAATCTGTATACATTTGTAAATATTTTGACCACTTGTGAAGATTGTAAATGTGTGTAGTACATAGAGGTGACATAATGAGTTGATTAATCAGCAACAATTTTTATAATTGATCAATTGTTAAACGCATTTGTGTCCACAACTGAATGATTTCTCACCATTTTCAAAACATTTTTTTAGACCATTTTCCAATATTTGTTTTAGACCGAACGATTAATTGTAATATAACCAGCAGCCCTAGTGGAAGTGGTAAATGACAACGACAAAACAACAAGTAGATGTGTGATTTTATCACGTAGACCACAAAGGACTACAGTATGCGGTTGAAACACTGACAAATGAAAAACAATATTGTGAGTACATCTGAGCACGCTCAATTTTTCTCTTTTATTTATTGCACCAGACATAGTTTATTTGTTGTTTGACTGTGCTCTCACCGTGGCACATGGGTAAAAACAACAATCCTTCCCCTTGAGCACCCAACAAGACATGGGGATAGAGGCAAAACACATTGAGGTTTGTTTGCTATAATCTTTTCTTGGAGCGAGTTTATTCTCAGGGCACTTTTTTTTTGTTAAATTTGTACTCCAGGCAAGCAGTACACATTTATCATTCCAGAAAAGCCTATGAATATGTTGTGTATGGATTTGAATACTGCATGTTGCACTCCATTAGCCGCTGAGTTTTGACTTTATACATGCTCCGCAAACATGAACGCTATGATGTGAAAATGATAAATGACTGGTCTGAAGCTCCAGCGCCGAAGATCTTTTTATCTGCTTAGATTACTTCAGGAATGTCTGTCTTATCCGGTTGCCTCCGCAGAAAAAAAAACTAATGTAACAGGAGCGGGCTAATGTGTGTTCTGGTGAGATGCACAATGTGTCCTCTCTAATATGTGAACCCCCATGCATTTTTCACGATGCGGTTGATTACATTCTCTGGATGATTTTTCATATTTAATCAGCTCCAGGCGCAATGGGTTTTTACTTACACAAGAGTGCCCATTAATATTCAGTGTATCCACATTACAGACATGCATTTAATTTCTTTGCATTCTCCGCTCTGCCTTTTATTTAGTGGATTTATAGAGTAGTTTTTGTGGAAATAATGTATTTGCTACTTAGAATTTGGTGATATCTAACTATAAAGCAAGGAGTCTCTGTCGAATGTGGTGCAATTTGGCCTGATGGTGGCGCTATAACGTTGAACGTTACGTTACATTTTGGCCTGTAACCTTTGAACCGTAAGTCTCAGAAACATAATTCTTTCTTCCCTGGATTATGTGGGTCCAGACGAATATATAAATTTAAGCAACACCATTTATGTCCAGAGTGTTTTTACGCTATTTTGAATTTTGTCTGAATCTGAATTTTTGCTACTCCTCTTACACATTTTGAGCAATCGTCACCAGATTTGGTACAGAACATCTCTGGACCAAGCCGGAAAAAGTTACGTATTTGGATTGTTGATGTTCCGTATAGTTTCGCTATAGCTGGCAGTCAAAGTTAGCTCAAATGCTGTCGGCAGGGCTTATATTACAAAAAATGTCATATCGCTTTGTGCTATTGGGACCACATTTGGTGGACATGTGTTTATATGATGTCTGAGTTACCATGGCAAATTTGGTGCCATTTGGCCAGTAGGTGGCGCTGTAGCAACATCATCTAACTATAAAGGAAGTATTCTCTGGCATGCGCTCCGAACAGACACTGCACTAGTTCCCCCAAATTCATTTTTATTTTGAGGGATTATTGTGAAGCCTCTGGTATAACTGTAGTATTTTCATCCTCTGTAAGGAATTTTAATTTATCTAGTCAGTGATTCATCTCCAAATAACACTGATTTAATCACATTTTATATTGAAGGTTCCCGGGAAAACAGTGGAAGCTGGAATGATAATGAGGATCATAATTGCACCTGAAAGCAACAAAACAAAGATACTGTAATAATGTGGAACAGAAGCTGTCAGATGGAAAGAAAGTATTCTCTGCTAATTTGCCTGATTTATGCAGAAATACACAAAGCAACATTTTCTTCATGAGTGGATGTTCGCCGGCTCACCGAGCGGTCTTGATATTCGGATCATTTTTCATTCATTCATCACTGTCACCATTCCGTCTTTGCCTGAGGGGGAAAGCAGCGCCAGCTCAGTCGTGGACACCTGGTGACCTTTCCGGCGAGAAAATAAAATTGTTGCAGAGTCATTTCAACCGAGTTATCACTGATGCATCTTAATCACGGAACTGTTTCTGCGTCACCTCCTGCTCCATCATGCTATAGACACATTGACCTGTTATTACGCAGCGAGAAAGCAGGACAGCCTGCCACCGTCGTCTATTCGCTTGCCGCCATGACAGTTCTCCTTTCCACACTGACATATAAACAGCCCGTGTGTAATGAACCAGGGGATGATGGTCCTGCTTTGCGGTTTGTAGGATTGCAGCTCCGACTCCCCGCTGCATTGGAGATGTGTTTGATGTGCTGTGACGCCTAAAGATGCCACAGTAGTCCTGCAGGTTCAAAGCCAAGCACACTGTGTTCACTATGCATGCCAGACAGGGCACATAGAAACAGCTACAGCTACAACAAGCTACAGTTTTACCATTCTGTTCAACACGGGTGATGAACAGCTTGGCTGTTAATCTATTATTGAATAAAGATGTGTCGATTAGGACTGCCCTCTTCATGTCAGTTAATAAAATTGTCAGGCGAATCATTTACCTTTTTTTCTGCTGCGTCATATCACACAGCAACACAGGAAAACAGCATGGCAGGCTGTAAACTGTGGTGTAACTGGACAGAGGCCAGAAGTAATAGCAAAGAACGTATATTGCCAAGAAGTGAAAGTGAATTGTTCGTTCCACAGTGCCGTACGAAAGTAAAACACATATTTTTTCTATTCTATTCTTTCTATTATAAACACCGGAATTTTGTCTCTGCTTCTATACTCGTTGGTTAATAGTGTTATAGTAGTATTTGTCATAATTCTAGGCAAGGAGTATTTTTATGCAACTATTTTTAATAGCCGTGGCCGGGGGCATCGTGTTTTTGGGATGTCGGGTTGAACGCGATATCTCAAGAATATCTCGAGGAAATTTCTTCAAATATGGCATGAACCTTCACTTGGACTCAAGGATGGACTCATTAAATTTGGTGGTCAAAGGTCAAACAAAGGTCAAGGTCATGGTGACCTCCCATCCATAAATTGTAGTGAATGCGATATTTCAGGAACTCCTTGAGGGAATTTCTTCAAATTTGGAACAAACGTCTTGTTGGACTATAAACTGATTACATTTTGGAGGTCAAAGGTCAAGGTCACTGTGACCTCACGTTGGATGGACTTATTTCTGGAAAGTCTTGAGGGAATTTCATTGCATCTGGCTATATATCAGCCGTCGGCGATTGGCAGAGTACATTTCTGGTTATATCTTTTTGGGCGAGGTTTGTCATATTATTTTACTAATTTAATGATTTAATTTAATCACAAATATTTTGTTCAGCATTGAGATCACGCTTATTTAACACGATTACTCATTGAATTTGGACACATCATGCATTTAGAAAAAACATTTTGTAGCCTACATTAAATAGATAAACGCACCAATCTGGTGCGCTTTGAGAGGCTAGATCTATGAAGAACTTTGTGTTCTAGTAAACAATTTAATCATAAACACATTAGTTGTATGGATATGAATGGTGATGACGGGGCTAAAAAGTCACACCCACAAAGCATGGTAAACGAAACAGGAAGGAAACTTACCCCTACAGCCCTACCATATTCACCATCTTCGTTTAGCATCTTGAAGTTTTAAAAAAAGGATGACAAAATCAACTTTCTTTACAGCATGCAAATGTGGCACCGACAAAGTCAAATAAGCCATAAAGTTTGTTGTGTATGCTCCACCTTTTCGTCGCATCAGGTAAAGCTGTGAGCATATCCCTTTTTATCGGATTGTTATTACTTATTTTAGTGTTTAGTACCTTCCTCACGGTGGAAGGCTTTCCGTGATGTAGAGTTATTGCTCCCTTCCATCACCGCATCTGTGGAAATCGGCCTGCCATTTCCTGTACATTCATCACCATTAAGAGATCAGCTTAGGCCATGGGAAGCACACAGAGTGTAGATGGTCCAGATTCACCCTTCCTCCCCAATCACCCCCAACAGCCCCCCATCACTTTATCGAGCGCTATGATCTATTGAGGGAGAAAGCCGAAGCAGTCTTCAAATAAAAGCAATAACTCTGTGGCTGTGGAGAAGGAAATCAGGAGGCATGCGTGTCTCAGCCAGCCATCCTTCCACCAACCCAGCTTCGTATACGGACATACGTTCCTCACCTCTCCTCTTCCTCACCCCCCAACCCACCCTCCTTATGTTGCTGTCGTCTCACTCAAGTTTATCATCAGCTGCTCCCCGTAGATGGCTTATTGCCTTTTCCACCCTCATCTGTCCGCCCGGCTGAAAAGGCCTCCCAGGAAGAGATTAGCAATCCAATAACTTGTGGAGCATCCACCTCAGCAGCAGGTGCTCCCCAGAGTGAATGCTGATGAGAGCAGCCAGGGCTCTATAATAAGAGGCCGGGCACTGTTTGCTAACAGCGAGCCGCCTGGAAGCCTCGACCCTGCTGGCGATTCTAACTTGTTGTTAAGTTATAGCAGGTTTCAATGCCATTCTGGATATATTTCACACTGGAATTCTGCTCAACTGGTCTGCACAGATTTCTAAATTCGCTGGGATTGCTGCACTTAGTCCTATTACTGAACCCAATTAAAGTAGCAAGTACTTTTAGCACGTCGATGACAACGTGTCAGTATTCATACATGTATTGACTGAAATGTCTTTGGATTTTTCCCTTTTACAAATCGTTCAAATGCAAATGCACATTATGTTACCAAAAATTTAATTGCTTGATAATTACTGATTGCCGAGCACTTCCATTATTATGATGATTAAATTAGGGACAATTAGACAAATTAAATGTTATACCCATGACGCCCAGCCCTGCAGTATAATGAAATCTGCATCTCACAAGTGAACGCCTTTGATTGCTTACTTGATGTGATCTCAACCAGGCTTCCAGAGGATCCAATAAAAATTGGGCCCATTAAGACAAATTTCTAAATTAGAATTTTAAGCAAAAATGCTAGGAATGGATTAATAATCACTGTTAGCTTGAGTTTGGCCTGACACTAAAAAAAAAATCATTCTTCTTCTCAAGCGTTATTTACATATGGTGGTCGTCTCCTCATACTCCTCAGGGGTATTCAATTAATAAAATCAACAACGCACATTTCCATATAATTTCAACAATATTGTCAATTTTCAAAGTAGGACACTTTTACCATACAGACACATTGAACTTGTATGGTTATTGTATGGAATACAAATAGCTGTCTTTACCAGAGATAAAATGAATCCTAGCACAATGAACCTAAGGCGTACTTTTTAATTAAAAGAGAACATGACAGAATTTTCTGAATAAAATAAATTAAAATGCTTTGAGCAGAACCTTTTCTTTTTATTATTGTTATTATTATTATTATTATTATTATTATTATTATTATTATTATGGGTGGCACGGTGTTGCAGTGGTTAGCACTGTCGCCTCACAGCAACAGGGTCGCAGGTTCAAACCCGGCTTGTGGCCCTTTTATGTGAAGTTTGCATGTTCTCCCCGTGTTAGCGTGGGTTCACTCCGGGTGCTAAGGTTTCCCCCCACAGTCCAAAGACATGCAGGTTAGGTGTTCTAAATTGCCCGTAGGTGTGAATGTGAGTGTGAGTGGTTGTCTGTGTGATAGTTTGGCGACCTGTCTCCAGGCTTGAAGCTATTGCCGTATTAACTGCAATATCTGTGACCGCCGTAAAAAAAAAAAAACGCACTGTGAAGATTATTATTTTGTTCTCATTGATTTATCAGAAATTGGTCATAGAACCGTCACTTGTTCCGGGCCATGGGCGCCCCTTCGGTGATAGCCGCTCAGCTCGAGGTTGTATTATTTGTGACCACAATATTCCGCTTTTATGCAGATGATATCCAGCTTTACATCAGTCTAAACCTAATGAAACCAGGGACCTTAACCTCACACTACACCGTCTTGCAGTGCAGTTTCTAACCTTCAGCTCAATACTAAGGGGATTCTATGGAACCGCGTTTGATGTGGTCAGCTTGTATTTTTCTCTTAAATCTCGCCGCATAACTAATTTAATGCTTTTTATGATCCGTTTTACTGTCTCTTTTTCATTTTAATGGCTTCTGTTTTATTATTTGAACTTTTACATTCTCATTTTAGGCCCCATACATTTTTTTTTTAGTTCATTGTGGCTTGTTTTCTACCTCGCTCTCTGGCTCAGTAGTTAACTGTCACCTGTGGTTTTATGGAGCTGTACAACACTTTTTACTGTGGTGTTTTGTTGCTCATTATAACGGCCCATGGGTATACAGTAAAACACTTGTGCTTTCGCTCTGATTCTAGAAAATTACCTGTCTTTCAGAGCTGGGTAAGACGCCAGGTAATATACTGCGGACTTAAATATGAACAGAGCAGTTACTCATGCGTTACACGGAGAAAATAAAGACAGTGTTAAGCCTTTATTTTGCAGAATATGCCGTCAATAAAGAAGCCAATTTTTACCATCTTTTAAAATCTAGGAAATCTCTATTGGGTATAACTAAATAAGATAAAGCAAGTGAGTTAACCATTTTGAACACATAAAAAAACAAATTATCAGTTATTATTATTTATCTACTACTAACTTTTATGAGCGAGAGTCGTATAATATGAACACAATAGTGTGTGTGTCTGCAGCTCCACAGCTCTTCTCTTACTTTATTACACCTGCTTCTGATATCAAGCCTCCAACAAAAGACTTCATAAACACAAACTCAGCACAAAACAAACTGGGGGATGTGAGTATTTTCTTTTTATGTGGAGCACAAAAGGACTTAAACACCCTATAGCGTAACTCTAAGTCATCTCCCTCGTCCATAAATCCCCTCTGGCTTTCTCCTGCGGGGTGTGTAGTGAATCTACGCGCTCAGCTCTTGTTATCTGTAGTTTGTGTTTTCTTCAATTTCACGGGGGCTTGTGTTTCATGATAAAGAGTCAGTCGGAGTCAGTTCCTCAAGGCCAACTAAACGTGATAGGCCGCTCGAGTGTTGTTATAATGAGTGAATCACAGTGGAGGCCAGCTCTTTTCTCTGCTCTCAGCAATAGGGCTGGGTATTGTTTAAAAGATGACAACACCAGTACCAATACCAGTACCCTTAAGTGATACTGAAACTAATAGAGTTCTTCATTTGATACCTTTTTTTCTACTTAATACCCATCATGTGAATGGAAGCATTCAGTTGCGTAAAGTGCAACCATCATTTTTATCAGATGCCAAAGGCGTGTAGTATAACTACAGTATACTTTCAAACATTTTGGTGGCATCTCGGCTTGCTAAACTGCCAACTCCGCCAACTACAAGGCACTCAACTTCACCACACCGCAGACTGTATGGGTTGTAGCTGCTGCCGTAGTTGCATTAAATCCAAGCTGCGAGCAAAACCATACAAGTAGTAATTTTTTTCGAATGCAGGTATCGTCTGACTGGAGATGTTTTGACAGTACTTTGTGCTGGGTTATTTCGTTATATACCAAGGTATTAAATACCGATACTAAGGATACTAAACTAAACACCTAAGGAATCCATTGGTACCAACCATGTCGTACTAGCTCGTCGAGAAGGAGACTAAAAAATGCCTCAAATTTAGGCTAAATTTTGGCGAGGAAAACTGGCACGGACATTTTTAAAGGGGTCCCTTGCCCTCAAGATATGTGAAAGAAATGGGTTCTTTGGGTACCCACGAGTCTCCCCTTTACAGACATGCCCACAAATTCAAATGTATAATGTATATGGTATATAAACAACATAGAATTGAATAGAATAGATCGGCCCCATTGCCATGATACCCAATCCAGCTATTTGAGTCAGTATCGGCCCGATATCGGTATCGGTGCATCCCTAGGCGTCTGCCATCTGTAATGCAGAAAAGGCTGATTCTCAGACACTGATTGCAGGGGTCAACAGGGATTATTTTTAGGATGGAAATATAAAAATGACACTTAAAAAAAAAAAAAAGCGCAGTCACACTCAGTTGAAATAGGTTTTCTCCTTATCTTCTTCACAGCTTTCAGCCCAGTCACCTGTCGTTAGATTCACATCAAGTGGCAAGCTGAGGGGTTTGTGTTTTTCCTACAGTAGGTTGCTGCAAAAAATCATTCAAAGAATCTATTTTTGATAACTGTTTTTCAGTCTAAATATCTGAGAGGCAGGGAGACAGAGAGACAGAGAGACAGAAGGAGAGGGCTGGGAGGGAGATAAAAAAGAGAGACAGTGATAAAAGGGCTGTCTTTGCTATGCTGTTGGATGTTTGCCAGTAAGGGAAAGGGCACACAGAGACCGGTGAATGGGAGGCACAGGTGCAATAAAGGATCTTCGCTAATTGAGTGAAGTACAGGAGCCCAGGAGGGACGGCCCAGGTGCGCAGACACCAGCCAGGGTTAGCCGAGGTCCACAACAAACGGAGAGAGAAATCCTCCCCTTCGCTGTTCTCCTGTAATTGCGGTTAGCCTAATCTGTCCCCCGGCTTCCTGTCTGTGAAGAGAATATGCGGAGCGCTGAGCAGTCATCTGGCACGAGGCCGCTACGTCGGCTTGGCATCCACCAGCCTGCGAGACGAGGAACAAATGAAAACTGAATTACCGGGCTGGGAGATTAATGGAGAAAAATGAAAAAGGATGGATTTGGGCCGTGCCGAGACGCCAGCGTTACAGGTGTCACGGGAGCAGGAGACGGATGCCAGCTTTTCAGGCTTTGGCACCCAGAGGTGCCCCGTGTTCCAGCAAATGATAGGCCTACGTCGTAATAAAATAGGCTGCTGAAACGTAGCGTGATATTAATTGTGACAGGCGTCTCCTCCCCCTTCATCTGCAGCCATTGAAAGCACATCTCCCTAACAAGGAGAATCCCAGAAGAGTTCACAGTTCTGTCATTAGAACATGAAGGAATATCTGCTGGAATAAGGAGTCATTGTTCTCCTATTTTTGACAGAGGTGAGACTGATCAGCTGCTATTTAATTCTTTCATACATACATCTAAATGAGCTTTATTTCACTGTAGATTAACCATTATGATGCAGTGAAATATTGGAAATTTCTGTTTATACTCGGGCTTTGACAATTCACCTATAATAATCAAACACAATAATAATGTGTTAACGCAAATTCGTTTTAACGGCACTAATTTCTTTAACACATTAACGCAACTAGTAGTTTTAGAAGCTGGAGTGAAGATACTGGCATCATATGAAACTAGAAAACCTAAGGAATCCATTGGAACCATCCATGTCATACTAGCTTGTCGGAAAGGAGGCTAAATAACGCTTCAAGTTTACGTTAAATTTTGTCAAGGAAAAAACTGTCATGGCCATTTTCAAAGGGGTCCCTTGACCTCTGACCTCAAGATATGTGAATGAAAATGGGTTCTATGGGTACCCACGAGTCTCCCCTTTACAGATATGCCTACTTTATGATAATCACATGCAGTTTGGGGCAAGTCATAGTCAAGTCAGCACACTGACACTCTGACAGCTGTTGTTGCCTGTTGGGCTGCAGTTTGCCATTTTATGATTTGAGCATATTTTTGATGCTAAATGCAGTACCTGTGAGGGTTTCTGGACAATAGCTGTCATTGTTTTGTGTTGTACATTGATTTCCAATAATAAATATATACATATATTTGCATAAAGCAGCATATCTGCCCACTCCCATGTTGATAAGAGTATTAAATACTTGACAAATTTCCCTTTAAGGTACATTTTGAATAGATAAGACAGATTTTGTGGGGGGAATCAAACCTACAGTACTCCATGTAGATACATAAACGCTTGAATATAAAAACGACTCACTATATAGTGCTTATAGTGCTTTTTAACCAGGAAAACGGCAGCTCCCACGTTCATTTGTATGTGTTAACAGGCCAATTCTGCCTCCCCCAATATGGCGGCGACAGTGACGTACGATCCAATGCGGCATCTATATATATCTATGGTTTCCACAGCTGCTCAGTAACAGTGATCGGCTGCTAGTTAATTTTTCCACATCTACATCTAAATGATCTTTATTTTTTACTGTAGATTAACAGTTTAAAATGCAGTAAAATATTGTAATTTTCTATATAAACCCCCTCGGAAGTCATTACTTTCACCACTAAGTTATTCTTCAGGCCATTATTAGTGAGTGATTCTCTCTGCTGATGACATCTTGGCCTTACAGTCTCCATAGTGAAAATACAGCTTTATCTTTCATGGGATTAAAACAGAATTAAATGTCACAGATATGTTTTATTGACTATATTCAGGTGTTGTTTTTAATCAATATACACATTGTGAAGGCTAAAGTGCAACCGCACCAGTCTGATGTTTCCATAAGCCCCGAAGCATGTTTTAAAATGTCACTAATGCTGTAGATATTGCCTTTATTCTAGGAGAGGATTAGAGGCTTTTTACTGAGCTAGTCTACCAAGTCTACATCTCCGACTTGTTATCAACCACCCCAGCTTGTTATTATTTGTATCGAGACTCCCGACAATGACTGAATGAACGCGTACAGAAGCTTTCCAGCAGCGAGGCGTCCCCTTCCGCGCGCCTCTGGATTATAGATCGGGCCTTTAATAATCAATGACAGTGTGGTTGTCGGAACAGATTAGTGGCATAATCTCCAGTCCGCTTTATAATACTCTTTACAGTGTAACTCTCAGAAGCAATAAAAAGCCCCGGCTTAATGCGGCTGCAGCTAATGTTTGCCACCATATTGGTTTCCATTGCACAGCAGCTTGTTTCTCACCCCCCCGCGGTGCTTTGAGGATTCCATTTGAGGTTATTTTTGATGTGACATTTTCTGGAGGAACTTGACATTTTGATCAAATTGATAAAAAAAAAAGATCATCTGACAGTCGAGTTCAAAGTAAATGCAAACATAATTTGTCAACTCTTGTAATACACCCTCCATCTCTCTCTTCCGAGTTTTTGTGAGCGATGCCCTACTCCATTTCCATTTCCCCGTGCTTATCGAGGTGTGAGACGTCGGCATGCAAACGCCATTATTCTCCCTCTCTCCCCCTGGCTGATTTCCCAGCACCGTCGGCTAATAGAGGTGAGACGAAAAAACAGCCCCGACGGAGGACGAGCCGCGACTCCGTGGGCGACAAGTGTAACGGCGTAATTATGAAAAATGGACAGCAATCAAGGCCACATCCTCTAACTGTGAGACATCACGGTTTATATTCAGTGAATCGGTGGGAACGGCTCTTTTTCTTGTGAGAAGCTCTCAGTGTGAGAGGGATTGTAGCTGGATTGGCAGCTGGGATTTACAGGCGGAGGTTCACAGAAGGACTCTTTTTTTTTTTTCGGGGGGGAAAAGGGATGAAGCCAGTTTGAAAACATAGATTGACCCAGCTGTGCACTCCTTTTGGTTTAGTCAAAGGCAGCATTTGAGGATTGGGAGATAAAGTTAGCTTGTATTCGGCTGCCAGAAGTCAACAAAATAAAGCTGATCCGTCGGATCTCAACCCCTATTTAATGAAGTGTTTGCCAACAATTCCATCTTTTTGTCCACATTTTCCTTCTTTGGTTGCATGTGCTGAGAGAATTAGTGTGCAACTGGTTATCTAGCTCAGTGGTTTCCAACTTTATTTAAGACGTACACCACAGTCCTATCAGATGACTCAAGTACCCCGTTATCAACACCACCCGTCAGGCTCCAAATGTGCTTCTTTGAATGTAACATTAACTGGATATTATTGAACCATATTCACAATTTATATTACATTTTACATTTATATTTTTCATATAGTCAAACTGTCAATGTTTAGGTTAGTTTGGTGAAGTTTGTATTTGTACTACTAGTGGCAGAAGCTAGATGTTCCTTTGCTTTCAGCTAACCCTTTCAGCCATTTATCCATTACTTTTAGTTAGCTAACTATTTCAGCTGTATATTCATTATTCTAGTAGAGATACACTGATTTATTGGCTGTCAATTTAAGCCGAACGGTTTTCAGCTGATCGGCCATGGCCGTGTCATATTTCCTATTTTTTTGCCAGTCAAATTTACACACATCTGCCGAATGATAGTTTTACGTCGTCGTCGGTGTGGAAGTTATTCAGCGTGAGTGAAGAAGACATAAAGTAAAAACTTCAAGTCGTGGAGTAAAACAACTTTTAAAACATTTGGAACAACTAACTTAATCAGAGAGTTATTGTAATTCATTCAGGGTTATATTAATGAAGGTTGTATTGAATTGCATTATGATGCCTTCAAGCTCTTCTCATTTAAAATGAGTTTTGGGCGAAGGTAAATTTAATTATAACGTTATCACGATGCGTTGAAATGTAATCTTGTAAAATGTAATTTTTTGGTGAGGAACTTGAATAAACCCAGTTGTTTGAAGGAAATGTTTTCACAGCAGTATAAAATAGATATTAGAGAGAGGAAATTATGACTTGTTTAACGTCCCAACACTACCTCTAAGCAGCTTATAATTAGGGCTGTCAAAGTTAAGACGATATTAAAGTGTTGTCTTGGGATTTTTAGGTTGTAGTGGGCTCAGTTTTAAAGCTAGAGTTAAGATACTGGCATCATATGAAACTAGAAAACCTAAAGAATCCATTGGTACCAACCATGTCTTAGTGGCTTGTCGTGAAGGAGGCTACATAACGCTCCAAGTTACGCTAAATTTTGGTGAGGAAAAACTGTCATAGCCATTTTCAAAGAGGTCCCTTGACCTCTGACCTCAAGATATGTGAATGAAAATGGGTTCTATGGGTACCCACGAGTCTCCCCTTTACAGACATGCCCACTTTATGATAATCACATGCTGTTTTGGGCAAGTCATAGTCAAGTCAGCACACTGACACACTGACAGCTGTTGTTTTTTTATGCTAAATGCAGTACCTTTGAGGGTGTCTGGACAATATTTGTCATTGTAATTGATTCCCAGTAATAAATATATGCATACATTTGCATAAAGCAGCATATTTGTCCACTTCTCCACAGGATCAAATTGACAGGTGTTATGAATATCACACCTACAACAGTCGCAGTCCAGCAGCAAATAGCTTCCATGCTTCAAACTGCTCAGTCACTGCTCTGTTGGGAGTTTAAAAGACAAAGTAATCCCTTTCTCCTCGGCCAGACTGAGGTGGATTTATTTACTTCCAGACATTATCAAACGTAATGATATTTCAGTCTTTGCGAGGCTAAACGACAAAACACCATAGTGTGTTGGCATTCCATTAGCTTTGCGAGGGTTCAGCCGCACAGGAAGTTTCATTTGTTGCCTGTCTGAGCGCTGCATTTTCAGGTTAACTGGCCACACAGGCCGGGACTCGGGGGGGATAGCTTGTTTGTTTTCCCTTCTGTTGTGTAAGAGCAGTGGAGCTCAAATCCTGTTGTGTCACAAGCTTTTTGCACAACTCGCACGAACCCCTCTCTCTCTGCTGCAGTGGAAATTATTGAATTGAACTAATCTCGGTTAGTGTTTGCTGCATGCGTGCTGCATTATGGGATTCCAATAGGACTCCAATCATAAGAAGGCTCTGCACAAATTAGAGTTCAAGTTCTCACACATTGCTGGGGCGAAAAATAGCATGCTGCACATTGGGTGTCCGGAATTAAATCCATTTTTTGGTAATTTAATGAAATTCAAGTGGCTTCGCCCTCACAGCTCTCATCCCAATTAGAAACTGTGAACACAAGAAATTATTAAAGGAACAAGTTGGGAGGAAGTGGAAATTACAGAAGACCCTTTGAAAAGTGAATGTCAACGGAACTTTGTTAGCAAAAGGTTAACGCGGTCATTAGCATTCATCCCAGCAGCACTTCTAATTTATTCCCAAAGCGGTCGTCGTTCCGTTTATGGATCCATATTTAGGGCGAAAGGCGTTGGCGAGATTTCCATAGCGGAATGTCATTTGGAATAATATAATACGAGACACTTAGCTCGGCGTCTTTGTCTTTGACTCGCAGGTCAGGGATTAACACTGGAAGAGCGTCACCATGCTGTTACTCCCAACCTGAAATCTATAGCATTTGAATAAAACATAGTAGAACTAGTCAATTCAGATGTGCTTTAAAACATCTGGCCTTGACGAGGTCTTCATTTTCTAAAACCAGGACATTTATCTATTACTTTTAGCTAACTCTTTCAGACACTAATCCATTACTTTTAGCTAACTCTTTTGGACATTTATCCATTGCTGCTGTCACTCCCAACCCGAAACAAAATCTATATCATTTGAATAAAACATAGTCCAACAAGTCAATCCAGATGTCTCAGCTTTAAAACATCTGGCCCTGGCGACACCACCAACTCTTAATTTTCTAAAACAACAACACTTGTCAGCCTGATGCTCTTCTCAGCTGAATAAAATGCCGAGGCATTCGGCGGCGCCTCCGTCTCTCCCACTGATTAATGGCTAGAGGTGGAGGACCCATGTTGTGGCTTTGATGAGGCAATTTGTACACTTCAGCAAGAAAACAATGGCAGTTCATTTTATTGCAATGCGTCTCCGGGGATACATCAGCGCGGCTGCGACATCGTACAGTGAGGTGCTTAGCCCCATAATAAATCCAGAGATGCCGGCGTGCCAGGACGGGGCGGTATTACAGCTCACTCTTTAATGGCCCGGTTGCTGTTTGTAGCTCCATTTGGATGCAGAGTTTGAAGGTACCGTCTTATTGTGTTCAGTTATGACTGTAATGCCAGGGACTGTTAACGCCGTTGCTTACGATACTCCCCCATGGGTGTGCAGGAAGCCAGCAGTTGATCATTTAGCCGTCGTGTTCCAAACATCATATTTTCCAGATGAACAAAACTGCAGCAATGCCCGGGAGTTACAATTCCAACCGTATAGGCATGCTGCTTGATGGTCATCAATAACAGAAAGTTATCAATAAACCACAATTAGCTCTGTGGTTTCCAGCATCCATTACGCTACATGAGCCCTTTGTCTGCCTCGTAATATATTTCACTGATTTCCTGCTGATAGACCGGCACACACCCTTTATATGTGTGACATCCATTGTCATACATTTATTTTGCCAAATACATACATATATGGAATTTGATTCCGGACTGTAAATTATAATGTAAAAATGTGCATTAAAGACTGTAAATCATAATGTAAAAATGTGCATTAAATACTGTAAATTATAATAAAAAGTGTACATTAAAGACTGTAAATTATAATTAAAAAATGAGCACAAAAGACTGTAAATTATAATCTATAAATTTGCATTAAAGGCTGTAAAATACAATGCAAAGATTTGCATTAAAGACTGTAAATTATAATCTAACAATGTGCACAAAAGACTGTAAATTATAATGCAAAAATGTGCACAAAAGACTGTAAATTATAATGCAAAAATGTGCATTAAAGACTGTAAATTATAATCTAAAAGTTTGCATTAAAAACTCTAAATTATAATCTAACAATGTGCACAAAAGACTGTAAATTATGATGCAAAAATGTGCACAAAAGACTTTAAATTATAATGCAAAAATGTGCACAAAAGACTGTAATTTACAATCTAAAAATGTGCACAAAAGACTGTAAATTATAATCTAAAAGTTTGCATTAAATACTTTTATAATCTAAAATGTGCTTTAAAGAGACTGTAAATTATAATTTAAAAATGTGCACAAAAGACTAAGTTATCATCTTCAACAGCAGCAGCAGTTGCAGCAGCAGTAGATATTTGGTGTTAGAGAGTTATTGCCAGTGTATGGCTGATTAAATGGTCATCAGAGTGACGGCCTGAGGGAAGAAATTGTTCTTGTGTTTATGTTACTGATGCAGACTGCCAGCTGCTGTCCAACTGGGTCCTTGGATGTCGAAGGGACTAAATAAGAATTTAGTGTGAATCTGTGCTGTCTCCGCTTGTTGTCTGGAAATTTATGTTGCATTTTAATTCCAAAGTCAAAGCAAGGAAAGCGTGTTGTGTTTTCATTAACTTAGAATGAGCCGTTTATATCTATATATGGAGCAGGTCCTCTCACAGAGTCGGCTGCCATGTTTCTACAGCAGCCCAGAATAGGGATGCACCGATAGCGGATCGGGATATCAAGCCGATACTGACTCAAATAGCTGGATCGGATGTCGGTGACAATGGGGCCGATCTGTTAAATTCACAATATACATTATAAACTGGAATTTTAATTTAACTCATTTAAGTTTGTGTTATTGTTTTTAGCATAAAAAAACGATCAAGGCAGCGGTAGACCAGCAACCCAGTGTTCCGCGAGGTAAAATTACTGTTTTTTTCAATGGAGTCTGGTGGCTTTGGCGAGAGCATAGATATCGGCTTCAATTCCCCGTCGGAAACATAGACAGTATAGCTGTGTCACGGCAAGGTAAATCAGTGGAAATATTCTAAATATAGCGCACATTTAAACAATTTTTTTTTTAGTTTTGCTGCCGGCCCCGCCCACAACAGTGCATTGCTTTGCTCCGGTGCTGGTACTCCTGTCTGTTTCTCCAAACTGGGTACCTCATACAACCCCATTTCAAAACACCAGAACTGTCCCTTTAATATCCTTCAGAACAGCTTCAATACTCTTAGTCATAGATTCTCCAGTCTGTAGAACTCTGCTGTTCCTTCATTTGATATATTGATGATGATGGTGGCGGAGGAGCCTGTCGAACACGGACAGCGACCCTTTTTCTCTTCACATTTATTCAGGTGTTTAATTGGTCACCCGTCTGCGTCCATTCAGCTCAGTTTTACAGCTACTGTCATTACCGTCATCATAATTTAGTTGGTTAATGAGAGCAATGGGAGACTTGGCGTACCTCTCTGAACTAGACACATTTTTCTAAGCCACTGCTTCGCTGAGGATGGGAATTAACTACAGCAGCTACGGTGGAGCCAGGAGTTCGGACTTAAGGTGTTGTTGGATGCAATATCTCAGTGCCAGATAACCAGCATCTGCAGTATGATGAATATTGATCATGCAAATGTTGATAATGAGGCGTAATATTATATATTTTTCTCGCCAGCAGGTGTTTTTCTTGTATTTTATTAGAAATTTGCTAGAAATCACCAGAAGTGAAATGCTAAATTATGTTAATATCTGCAAAATATTTGTCGCTGGGAGTTTTAATAGGTGTCGCCACTCTCTGCTGTGTTTTGCAGAGTTTGCACAGTGTATTAATTTTTCAAATCCACATTCAGTGACGGATTCAGATGCTAATATTTCCGTGTTAACAAATGCAGCAGTGAGGAAGCATTAAGGTTTGTGCCAGGGCCATCATTACTGGGTTATAGCAGGATACACGGGCAGCAGCACAACAGCTCTCCAGCGAGTCGAGCAGGTCCACTTGATTAACTTCTTGCGGTTTTCCATTTGTGGGCTGTTTAAGCCCTCCGGGAGTCAGCAGCTCTGCTGAACCCGGTCACCTCTAATTGCAGGGCTTGACGTTAAGCTTCGGGCAAGTGGCTGAAATGTTTTACTTGCCCTGTAGCCAAATTTAATCGTATCGCCTATTAAAAAACAAATTAAATCAACAGCGATTTTAACAATTACTATGATTCATTAAAACATACAATTAATATGCTCTCCTCAAAGCCACCAGACTCTATTGACAGAAATAGTAATTTTACCTCGCTGATTATTGTAAAATACTTTCAAATTTAATTATCTATTATAAGCTACATAGAGTTAGTGCTATGTAGCATAATTCCCTGTCTAATATCTATTTTATATTGTTGTGAAAACATCTCCATACAACTGTATTTGTTCAAGTTTCTCACCAAAAACATTTTACAAGATTACATTTAAACATAATAGCGTTGTAATTTACCTTTGCCCATTATTCATTTTTACTGAATAGAGTTTGAAGGCATCGCAATGCAACTCAATGCAACCTCCGTTAATGTTAGCTGTTAGCTGCGTTATTTAGCCAAGCAGGACTGCGCTTCTCACCGGCTGCTAACAGCTAATGTTAAGTAGCTCTCCTCCTGATTTCAGCACAGATTGTTTTTCATAATGTGGCCACATCAGGGATCGGCGACTAGAAAGCATTATCGCCGATCTCTGGATCACATATTTTTACTGAATATCGGCCGATTAAGATCTGCATCCCTGATAAAGATCAAATTGAATTTTCACTTGCCCGATCGGACAACTGCATGTGGCATTCCACTTGCACGAAGACAGAGTTTACTTGTCCCGGGCAAGCGTTAATGTGGGGCCCTGAATTGTAGCCACTAGTGCAGTACTTGTTCAGGATGTGGCTGTTTGGAGTGTGTGCCATCGCACATTGACTCCAGGAAAGTGAGGAAGAGTCTGGTTGTAACGTTAGTATATCCAGCATCCAGCAGCAAAAGTGAATTGCAGTCAATGAGCAGCAACCTGTAAAGGCCCGCTGCAGACAACATGCTCGACTCGGTTTGTAGAGCCCCGAGGCATCGCTTCCCGCTGCTGCACAGACCGCCGTTTGCTTGTTCAAAGTTTGTCCAAATCGCACCACATTTGACAGTGCATGTCCTTGGCACACCAGCAATACACCCGCCAAGTGTGAATCAGATCGGAACAACAGTTCTTGAGATATGTGAAGGACACACAGACAGATATTCTCTCCAAAAAATAAAGCCTTGAAGAAAACGTATCACAGCTGCACATATTTGAATATGCATTTTGACATATCACTGCAGGAAAGCACAAGATAATAAAAGGAATAATGGCTGAATTCCATTTAGCTGTTTCAGTTTCAAGGTCCTGGTAATTGTACATGCTGGTTCATTGTCACAGTTTACTGGAACGAAAAGGAACATGTTATTACAGTCGTAACACCTGTACTTTTCCTACTATGACGTGTCAAAATTTCCGCAAACCAATTTGTTAATCCAACAGAACAGGCATGTTCACACATGTTTTGTCTTTTTTCCAAACCAACATCATAAATGAGGCCCATAATTGAGAGAGGAGAGTAGGTCTGAAAGCCTGATGATCATGTGTAATGCACATCAGTTTGCTTTTCTCTCCTTCCTCTGTGCCATTTCGTTAGTATTCATAGTAAGAACGTTCCTGAACAGTGGGCGGCTGCACGGCGGCATTAAAAATCCCCAAACAACAATGTACCCCTTTTAGTCTGGAATCCGACACAAAGGGACGACAAATTGAGAATCTCGAAATGTTCTTTCTCGCAATATTGAAGTGAATGAGCAAAGGGAACGACGACTTTGGAGACAGAAGAGATAGCAACAGTGAGGGGTGAATACTGAGAAGAAAAAATATTCTGTTTTGCACACCACTCATGCTCGGCGGTCGCTCCATGCATAAATGAATACAGATAGCTGGGTGAAATCAGTACTGATAACTGTAGCTTGGCACAAGATGTTGCTGCTAATCAGTACCCTCAGCCGCCGTCCAAAACCTGCATACAAAAACCACCTCACACACACCAACCTAAACAATCACTTTCCCTGGTATTTCCTTTCACAATTGCTTTTCTCTCTCCATTCAACACCCATACAAATCCAGTGGAAATATGTGCTCTGCAGCTTATTACAGAATACCGGATGGTGTTTTGCATATTGACAACTTTGGCTTGGTATTATTCTCTCCCGGCATATGTCATCATTAAATCACTTATTTCAAGACTTTTTTTTTTTTTTTTTTTGTCAAGTCTGTCTGCCAAGACCGAATCAGTGTTGTCAATTGGAGCCACTCTCTCCACCTAAAAAGAGGAGAGTTGGTCCTGTCATTTCATCAAAATGAGAAATGTGTGGTGGCTCCTGAGAGAATACATTAGGAGGAATAATAAAGGTGACAGAGAGCACCCAGGAGGAGGATTTCCTGAGGTGTATTTTCTGCTTCATAAATTCTAATGCCGCCGTCAAATGGGGCAGGAAGTTATGTATGTATGCATAAAAAAAACCTATTTAAATAAAAAACATTACATATGCCGAAGTAGAAAATAAATAGCCAATTTCAAAGCGGCTTTAATTAGGGCTGTTTGAAAATATCATCACACTTGCACGACATTATGGTTTGTGGTACTGTATCGATTCTCAAAAAACCTATAGATTTTTAATCAGTCGTTTTAAAAAATATATACAAAAAAAGATGGGTAAGTAGAACTTGCTATCTTCCGACGTTTGTACCCTTTTAAACAGAAAACAAACACATTTTATATTGTGATATTTACGGGAAATGACATCTTTCAGGTGACCTCCTGGCAATCTCCCTCCAGCCAGCTGCCTCCTTATTTAGGTGTCTCATAGATAACTCCACATTCAACTTCACTATCATTCCTCGCAACAGACGAGGACGAGTGCTGTCAAAGTGAGCGACAGGAATAAATAGAAATAGGGCGTATGACAAAACCAGTGAAAAAACAAAACGGTGCGCTGCAAAGTGCTGCTTCACATTTGCAGCCAGTTAAGACACAATGTCATGGACATAATGCAAAAAAAAAGAAGATATTTGAATAGTTTGAACCTATGTGTTTTTTTAGAATTCATATTTGAACGTCATTTTTGGCAGCCATAGTATGTATGTAGGGTGTTTACCTCAAGAATACTGTAATCACTTATAATTTTGGCTGGACCGCAGAGGGCCAGCCCTACAGTGATGAAGTTACATGATTTGTCAGCAGAGTGTTGGAGTTTCCTTATTGGCCGTTGCTCTTTCAAAATGAAAAGACGGGAAAAGTCCTTTATGCAAATGAGCTCGTCCAGCGTGACGTGTCCGGCTCACAAACTTTGGACCAAGCTGTCAAACTAGGCGATCTGGTTCTAAAATGAAACCAGATTAAGCAGCGGCATCGCCTATCTCTCGCATAAAGTGTTTTCAGAAGTAGATGTTTATGGATTGTAGACGGAATAACAGAAAGTTTACGACCAGGCCGCCGTGTTGTTTCCTGTTTGAAATGGCGAACAGAAAACCAGGGACCAATCAGGGGCATTCCAAGTCACCGCTTGAACGGCCAGTTGAGTGCAGCAGCGCGTCCCCTATAGTGTCCTCGCCGGACCTGGTGGAGATGTACCGCTAGATTTAACATTAAACACATGGCAACTGACTATTTGTAGCAGATGTATGCAGATCCCACTGTTCTGATTGCATCAAAAATAATCTTGTTTTTATTCAGATTTTATGTGTATACTATGACAGTTTTCTTAAAATTAGATGAAAAAATTTGCAATATATCGCCTTGCTTACAGTATCCCGATATATTGAAGCGTTGTATCGTGATACGTATTGTATCTCCAGATTCTTGCCAACACCCAGCTCTAATTTAAATGCCTGTTTGAATACAAAGACCAATGTTATCTCTAAATTAGCTTGGATGGTAAAAAAAAAAGTTAATTAAACAACATCACACTGTACATCAGCGTACATCTGCTCTGAGACATTTCCTATTAAAAATCTATTTCAGGCTCGCGTTGAAAGTGTAAAACAATACTCAACTTGTAATAAGCTGTCTGCATCTTGCTTGCTGTCGTGTTGTTTTCATCCTTAATTGGAAACCCATAGTGCTGACACGCAGCAGACCTGAAACCTGATCCATGAAGAAATACCTTATTTTCACTTCCACATGAGTCTGTCTCGTCACTGACTTGTCTTGTCAGTTGAGCTCTGGTCGCCGTTGACCCCGCTGTTGTGGAGAGGTGTTTTTTTCCCTGACTAGCACAGCTGGCAACTTCCTTTTGTTTCATCCCTCAGAGATAATTTGCAGACCATAAAAAAAGGGAAAACTGCAGTGCTTGTTCCACTCAATAAGTGGAAGTAATTTTGAAAATGTGATTTAAAAAGTCACACTCTGTGAACAAAGGTGCTCTTTGGAGTCAAGGGGCCACAACAAATGCTCTAAACTTTAATATAGCTGACACACACTTCCGAGGAATCCGCAGATTTCAAACTTTTTCTGTTGAGTTCCTCATTTTCATTGGGGCTGGATTATATGGCCAAAAATATATATTTTTTCAACCCGGTCTCACAGGAAAGGGTATAATACTACAACATTACACAGACATTCCGCGTGTCAGGAGTATGTAATTTTGCGCTATCGCGTGTCATTTGTACTCAATTGTGATTAAAAACCACAAATTTCTTGAACGCATTAACACAACTTGTGATTTTTACGTCGTAGCGGGCTCAGTTTTAAAACTAGAGTGAAGATACTGGCATCATATGAAACTGGTAAACCTAAGAAATCCATTGGTACCAACCATGTTATACTGGCTTGTCATGAAGGAGGCTAAATCATGCTCCACCTTGGGCTAAATTTTGGCTAGGAAAAACTGACATTTTCAAACTAATCTCTCTTTAAGGTACATTTTAACCCCATCCCGGATCGCCACCAAAATGTAATGGATTGTTCATTGTGCCACACCCCACCCCTCCAGAAAAGTTCATTCAAATCCATCACGGACTTTTGGAGTTATCCTCCAAACGGACAAACCAAAAAACAAACCAACACCGGTGAAAACATAACCTCCTTCCTAGGCCTTCAGCCTTGGCAGAGGTAATAATAATGCTATGACCGAAATCACTGCAAAACTAATGACACTCCCATCACCCTCAGCGGTTTGGTGCAAAGCAACAAATGTTGTATGCCAATACAAGATGGCGAACATAGTAAACAAAGTAACAGGCCTGAAAATTGGAGCCAGAAAGGGCAGTGAAACACTGCTTTTCAGCCTGCTGTTAACCTTCTCTTTAACTTTTATAAAGCTGTAGAGTCATGAAATAAATCATCTTGAAATAGAATTTGTAACCAGAGTTACATGCAGCCCAAAGTATGATCAACATCTTAGCGATTTCACTTAGTATCTTAAAAGTTTGAACTCCAAATAATCCCAACGGTAACGTCAAGTCTATTTTAGCTGTGGGAGCTTAGAAAAATAAACAACACCCTAACAGAATACTTAATACTAAGATTCAAATTTCAGCCCAATGGCATATATGATCATAGCTGCATGGAATTATGATAATTTAGATTTAAAATTGTCTTGCATAAATAAGATGTTGCCTGTTTTATCAATGTTGTGAAACCCCAGTAGACAGACTCAACACCATATTATTTTACTACCCACATCTTCTGTGTTTTCCACATACAGTATGTTTTTATTCATGGCCATCAACTCCAGCCTGTTCTGGGCAGTTGGTTTACCTCAGGGTTTGGATTTTTTTTTATATATTTTGGCCATCACATTTTCATTCTCCTATCCAAAACAAGAGAATGAAAGCATAAGACAAGGCTACTCTGTGTCATGAATATGGAATAGTGCATATAAAGTTGCTAGTTTTGAATAACGTACTGAGTTTATTACCTCTGCATCATTCTGTTGCACAACTTTTTTTGCTGCTCGCAGGAACTAGTTTGCAGTTATTTTTATATGCATATGTCTACTAAAACAAATGTTTGCACTTTTGTGATGAAATTCTGTCAGTGAGTCAGAGTTGAGAAAAGTTCATACTACAATCACTACCTATGTCTAATTATCTCAAAGTTTCAAAGCCATGCATGGCGCTTGTGTATTAACAGAACAATCAATTCGTATGTAACCCACTTAACTGTGAACCAGGAAGTATAAAGAGCGACAAACGCCACGTAGGGAGGAGGTCGGGGTGGATGGGTGGGTCAAAGAAACGCTGGAGTTTCCCCCGCTGTTCGTACCCCGTTTGAAACCAGAAGTCAATGTTGATATATTTGGCACGTAACTTCCGTACTTAAGTTACGCTACTTCCAGAGTTATTTTAACCCAAACCATGATCTGTTCCTAAACAGAAATGAGTAGTTTTGTTGCCTAAACCTAACCAAGTCGATCCTTTCCTAAACAGAACTAAGTGGTTTTGTTACCTAAACCTAACCAAGTAGTTTTGTTCCCTAAACCTAATTAAGTCGATCCTTTCCTAAACAGAACCAAGTAGTTTTGTTACCTAAACCTAACCAAGTTGTTTCCTGTGAAGACGGAAGTTTATTTTGAAAAGACTGCATGCATGTAACGAGCGGAAACTGACGTGTTGCTGGACATTCGTAGGAAAAAGCACGAAAAATGAGGAATCATTTTTTATAAGATATGATACGAGCCGTTGTATGAGGATACGTTGAACAGAAACGTATGCTTGATTGCAACCGATCAATAGGACATATGACCACCATGTGACCGTGACACATGGCAACCGTAGGTAAAAGCACGTTGAATCGCCTCTGTGTTTGAAAGGTGCTATACAGAATAAAAACCCTGCTTTGCCTTCCCTTATGAATGTAGATTACATAAATTATAAATGATTTGTGATGATCAAACGGCGCCGAGTGACAGTTCAAAGGGGGGAGAAAGCGACGGGATGACACACTTTCATTCATTCACACCCCTTACTAGCTGCTCTGTACGCATCAAATCAGATTACAGACAGAGACATAAGGAGAAAGAAGGGAATCGTTCACCCTGGAGTGCATTCGTTCTCATGTGCTGCTCATTTTGCGTAAGAGTTAATGTTGGATGTGTGTGTATTATTCGGCCTCCATCTGCACTCCACCCCCCCAACTCCCACTCCCTCAGCAGCCATCAGTCTCATGAACACATGTTTAGTTTTCATTGCAGCAACGCATCAACCACCTGGAGGGGGAAATGCCTGGGTGGCATTTTGACATGCTGTTTGCGGCTGACAGGTTCAGGATAATCACTTCACGACTCCCGTGAAATTTCCTAATAAGCCGTTCGCTGAATGTCAATCCGGCTTTACCTGAGTGAGGTGCGACTATGAATTCACAGGAATTTCTTTTTTTTTCTTCACCCTCATGCTTCTTTTTCTCCTGCTCACTTCGCTTACTGAATCGACAGCTGTTGTTCTTAATTTCCTCCCTGGCTATTTCGCGAGGATCCATCTGGTGCGGAGAGTGAGGCTGATGTGGGAGCAGCGAGTCAGATGCACAAATCAAATACTTGCAAACACACCGTGGCAAGAGTTATCTCTCCGTTGGTGTGAGAAACACTTGTGCGTACTGTACACGTGGATATATTCAGTCCAACACACAACGAAAACCGCAACACGAGCCAATGTGTTGAAACCAGTGGGCAACGTCCGGTTCTGAAAAGTGAAGTGCCTTAAAATGTCATTCTTTCTAACAGCCAGCAGGGGGCGACTCCTCTGGTTGCAAAAAGATGTCTGATTGTATAGAAGTCTATGAGAAAATGAGCCTACTTCTCACTTGATATATTACCTCAGTAAATATTGTAAACATGAGTTTATGGTCTCAATCGCTAGTTTCAAGTCTTCTTCACGACAGCATGATGTTCATTTAGTAAATTATGGTCCCATTTATAGTGTCCCATACCAAGGCATTGTTCGGTCTGGGTGTTGTCTGTGTTTTTGTCTACAACTGTGCCCCTTTCACAGTGTGTTTTCAGTTCATAACCTAATTGTTACATTTTGGTCGCCTAAAAATGTCTTATTCAGCGTTTGGTTGTACTTAGCGCCACCCTCTTGTGTCACTTCTGGTTGCAAGAAACCAAGATGGTGACAGCCAAAATGCCAAACTCGAGGCTTCAAAAACATAGTCCGCAAACCAATGGGTGATGTCAACTTTACCCTGACGTCACGGTGACTACGTCCACTTCTTATTTACAGTCTATAGAGACAGAGGGCAACGCATCATACTCTGAAAACCACGCCCACTGCAGGGGCACCACAATATGCAATGCTAACAAAATGCCTGTAGCTAGCTAAAAACATCAGATTTCAGCATGTCAACGACGCATCAAATAATAATAAATAATAGCTGCGCTGGTAAATCAATAAGAAAACATGGCATATACACAACACATCCTTCTTTGCTTCCTCCTTCCTTCTGCGTTCAATTTTATGATTTTGTGTGTACGCAGGGAACAAATAAAGGTTGTAGCGGAGTGCACACTTTTCTGTAATTCACCTGCGAGCTGTAAGCTTTAACCAGCCGTGCCATCAGTGGACGTAATAGGCTGAAAGCAGCTCAAAGTGGATTGGATGGCAGGTATTGACTCGTGTATATGCCCTGCGAAGTAGTCAATTACTGTGCCGGTCTAGAAGACTCTCTGCGCGCACACTCGAGTTTCTCTTCCTCTCTAGAGGTAGATACAGAAGAAAGGCAGGCCAATTACAGTGAGTGATTTTTCTATTTGGGCTCTCCGAACAATAAGAGCTTTATTCTTTTCCAGCGTGCTTTTGTGAACGCAGCGCCGTGGGCAGTTTGCTTTTTGTCTGCTTCCAAGTACAGATTATTCCTGCTTGGAATAACTGTTTGTTTTGCTGTGCTAAGTGCTGGCAGAGCTGTCCTCCTACCACTCTGCAACACTTTCTCTCATCCGTAGGTTGTGATTCTTTCATCTCGAAGGGGTTAACGACAGCCATAATCCTATTGATCCAGAAAACTGATCCCTCCTAATCCTCCAACATGAAAGTTGGGCATTGTGATGTGCAGCAGCAGCTTTATGAATTCTCCGTCATCTTAAAGCTGCTTCAGAGACTTTCCAGGACTGTACCTCAACTAAAAAGAAGCAGCTCTTTATGAATCTATTATTTGTTTCTCCTGCGGAGGATGGAGTGTCTTTGCAACGGGCTGTTATTGTGGACTCGGCAGACAGAGAACAGAAGACGAAAGAGCATTTTTCAGATGAGCCTCGGGGAATGAGTCAGACTTCACTCGCTCTTCTTTCTCTCTGCTTCCCACTCTTCCTCGCAATTTTCTCACCTTTAGGTTGTGGGTTCTTACACTGCCTCTCTGGAGTTTTGCTCCTGGTGAGGCCTTTTTCCTCCCTTAAAAACCTCTTCATCTGTGTTTCCCCCTCTTTACTCCCTCGAGTCCTCTGCCAGGTACGGCTGACGGCAAACGCATGTGGCAGCGCCCCGCCACGACCAACACTCACCCATGCCAGTTAATGACACTTAGAGGCATCCCACGATGCACATCACCATGGTTGCCGAGCTGAGTGCAGGGCTGAATCAGCAGTAAAAAGTCGCACTCTGGCAGCGCTCCCGGTGCAGGGTACAGTGGAGGTGACATCAGCGACTCTGGGTGACACTGCGCTGGCAGCCTCCCACGCTCTGTCACTAGCATCCATTTTCAGTCCATGTTGTGAGAAAGAGATAGAGGATTGAGGAAATTGGGAGATAAGCGCTTTATACTCGCAGTGCAGTCAAAGTAGTCATGAATGAAGGGGAGAAGAAAAGCTTCAAGTGTCAGTTCGTAAGAGCAGTGTGTTTCCAACACCGTTCAGTTTGTTTACAGAATGATTCCTTTTTTTACTGTTTATTTCTATTCATTTCGTGGCTTTATATGTGTCAAACTTTATAGAAGACTATAAAGAAGAGACAATCCAAATTAAAGCTAAATACGCAGAACCTTTATTTGAACCAGCACTGACAGTAGTCTCATAAAATACGATCATAAGACAGTGAAAGGATGATGCCCCAAGGCAAAAACAAGATGTTAAAGTCGGATTTAACGTATTTTTTTTAAGGGCTGTCAATTGATTCAAATATTTAATCGTGATTAATCACATGATTGCCCATAGTTAATCACACAGTTTTTTTTCTGTTCAAAATGTACCTTAAAGGGAGATTTGTCAAGTATTTAATACTCTTATCAATATGGGAGTGTACAAATATGCTTCTTTAGTGCAAAATGCTGTAAGTCCAAAAGTCAAAATGTATTGAAAAAAGTTAGATGGATATTTGTTGGTGTTTAGCCTTTCAAAAGCAGCATTTTTCACTGCGGAATCACTTTATTCAAATTGAGGATTTTGTACCAGGTAGAGCTGTCAATCCATTAAAATATTTCATCGCGATTAATCACATGATTGTCAATAATTAATCGCAAATTAATTGCACATTTTTTGATTTGTTCAAAATGTACATTAAAGGGAGATTTGTATTTAATCATTTTATCAACATGGTAGTGGGCAAATATGCTGCTTTATGCAAATGTACTGTTTATACTTATTATTGGAAATCAATTAACAACACAAAACAATGACATATTGTCCATAAAACCCTCACAGGTACTGCATTTAGCATAAAAATATGCTCGAATGGCTGTTTTCGCCAAAATTTAGTGTAAGTTTGGAGTGTTATTTAGCCTCCTTTGCGACAAGCTAGTATGGCATGGTTGGTACCAGTAGATTTCTTAGGTTTTTCCTAGATTCATATGATATCAGTATCTTCTCCTAGCTTTACAACTGAGCCGCTACAACCTACTAAAAATCACAAGTTGCGTTAATGCGTTAAAGAAATTAGTGGCGTTAAAGCAAATTTACGTTAACGCGTTATTATTAACTTTGACAGCCCTACTTCAAAGACGTTTTTTACTCAAACCATGAGTCTTTCACGGCTAAAACTGTTTATTTCTATTAATTTCATGGCTTTAAATGTGTCGACCTTTTGAAGAAGACCTATAACGAAGAGACACGGCTAAATACGCAGAATTCTACCTTTTATTTGAACCAGCACTGACTTTAGTCTCAAACAATAGGATCTTAAGAGAGTGAAATGATGCCCCGAGGCAAAAACAAGATGTTACAGTCAAATTTAACGTATCATTATATTATATCAGCAACCTTCATAAAGACTGTCAGATTGTTCTTGCATGTCTCTGGAAACATGTAGTGTGGCTGGGGGGTTGAATCATGTAAGACTCTTTAATTGCTCAGTGCTACCATGCAGCTTTAAAGGTCATATATTGTTAAGTGAGATTTTCATGTTTTTTTTATTACAAGTGCTGTATAAATACTGTGAAAGTATCAAAATCCATGGAAAAAAAGCACACAGCCTGTGTTCAGAAAGTCTGCATTTAAACGAGCCGGCAGGATTTCTGTACAGTTGTGATGTCACAACTATACAATATACAGGCTTCATCCGAAATCGCATACTATGCACTACAGACCCAATAGGTGTACTATCGTTCAACGTACTTTTGTGTGAATAAACAGTAGTGTCTATTTTTTCAGACGTAATTTACGTCGTCACTTCCCGTTGGAGACGTGTAACCATGGTAACCCGAGACCAACCTTAAATGACGGTTTGTGAGAATCAAAGTCAGAATGAATTAAAATATACAGTATATATTACTCTTAGCAAAATGAAATCTTATATTTAAATTGAAGTGTTATTGATGTTACAGAGCTGTCCGTCAGAGTCCGTTATGAACTTTGTTGTCACTGCCGCATTGCATTGTAGGACTTCTGTAAGGTTGTGATGTCACAACTATACAGTCACCGGTAGTGGTGTAGCTAAACTCTGTGTAGTTGACACACACAGTGAGTCGCAGTGAGGCTGTGAAGACGGCGACAGCGCAGATGCAGAAGACCTAAAACGCTGACCGATCAGAGCAGACTGGGCTTTTTTGGGAGGGCGTCTCAAAGAGACAGGCGCTAAAACGGAGCGTTTGAGAAAAATAGTGTGTTTTTTGAACATTAAAGCATGTAAACATGTTCTAGTAGAAACTCAAAATACAAGTGTGAACCTGAAAATGAGCACGATATGTCCCCTTTAAGATGGGATCCACACACATCCAGAAGTGGTCTCTTTCACTGCTAGTGTTCTTCTTAAAGGAGAAAAAGTGCCTTTTCACAGATGTCAGGATGATGGTACTCTGCACACAAAGTCCTAGCAAGTGTTAATTCAGCTCCTGTGGATAAATGATCTATTCACACTAACTTCTCCTTGCATGGCAGCCTCTGCCATCACTGTATGAATGTGTGAATGGGCGAATGTTGGCATGCCTTTGAGTGGTCGGTAGACTAGAAAAGCTCTGTATAAATGCAGTCCATTTATTATCAGGTCAGCACTTTATCTATCTTCAGTCTGGGTGAAAAGCAATATAAGCTCGCCGGAGTTTGTTAGCCGCTCACAACTTGAGTTTTTTCACACGTTTGAAGCCATCGATTCCTCAGAACTCGTAATGGCCTTGCTGGAAGAGAAGCGGTAACTTTGGAATGGGAGTGAACAAATCCCTTTCATGCAGAGTGCAAGCTGTCGTCGGCGCTCTGGGGGTTCCTACGGCAACCATTGTTTGTCAAGGTATGAGTCACAGTCGGCGAGCTTTTTTGTTCAGAAGATACATTCAGACATTAATTATGATGGGTGGTTGAGACAGTTTATGGTGAAAGTGTTATTTTTGCCCCGTTGAACAAATAAAACATCTGTGAGGTGATGTCACCTACATGACTGGATAACACAGTGGTGATGGTATCTTTTGTACCTCTGCACATACATCTGTGTTGGAATTTTTCTTTGTCCATTTGAATTCAGAGCTATTGTACAACGGCCTATTAGTGCCTTTTGTAGATAAAAAAAATTATAATTACGGAGCCAGGGCAGAGGTAATATTTCAAGAAAAAAAATTTGAATTTATGAGATTAGGGTAATACATTTACAAGAAAAAAACCTTGGATAGTTTCTGGGATTAAAGTAGCAAATAAACGAGAAAAAACTCAAGAGTTTGCGAGAATAAAACTCAGAAAAATAGTTGTAATGAAAAATAGTGGCTGATTTTTTGTATTTTATGACATTTATAAACCAAACGACTAATCATAAAGATAATTGGCAGATTAAAAGATAATTAAATGATAGTTAGCTGCATCCTTACATGCATGTAGTGCAATTCTCAGATATGTTATCATTTTTTTTGTTCGAGTACAGCTCTGCGATGACACATTTTTGGCAGTTGTAGTAATATTTTCTAATATTTTCAAGTCTAAAATGACTACTGACACTGCTACAGCTTTTATGTTTTCATCTGCTGATTTTCAACAGCAGGACTTGAAGCTCCACAGTGTGAAACTCGTCTTTTTTTCTCTGGCAGTTCTGTGAATGAAACTTGCAACCTGCAAATGGAGAGGAACAGGCAGTCTTATTATAGCAAATTGGGGCATTTATCTAACTAGGAATCTCTGTCTATATGTGGGTATGTGTGTCCTCCACATATCTTAGGAACCTTTCATCTGATCTACTTCACACTTAGTGGGTGTGTTGCTGGGGACCCAAGGGCGTGTAGTGTCGAACTTGGTGCAATTTGGACACACGGCATGTTCAGTATTAATAACAAGTGATAGCGCTCTGTGCAGCAGCGCGGGTGTGCCATTGCTATCAAATTGTGTACGTTTACTAACTTATAACACTAATAACGTTACCACCGGCAAAATGCCTTCGCTAATTTCTGTACTTTATAACCACAGTGGATATGTCAAAGCAAGGAAAATACTACATCCGCTAAGTTTATTTCACTAGTGTGTCTGACCGTGACTAGCTGCAACTTGTATTTTTTCCCATGAACCAGAGTGTATTTCACTAGTGTTTCTGACCGTGACTAGCCGCAACTTGGGTGTATTTTTTCCCATGAACCAGAGTGTATGTCACTAGTGTTTCTGACCGTGACTAGCCGCAACTTGGGTGTATTTTTTCCCGTGAACCAGAGTGTATTCCACCGGTGTTTCTTAACGTGACTTGCTGCAACTTGGGTGTATTTTTTCCCGTGAACCAGAGTGTATTTCACTAGTGTTTCTGACCGTGACTAGCCGCAACTTGGGTGTATTTTTTCCCGTGAACCAGAGTGTATTTCACTCGTGTTTCCGACCGTGACTAGCCGTGACTTTGGTGTATTTTTTTCCGTGAACCAGAGTGTATTTCACCAATGTGTCCGACCATGACTAGCTACGACTTTGGTGTATTTTTTCCTGTGAACTAGAACTGGTGTTTCTGAACGTAAGTAGCATTTTCTGTATCTTTCCAGACTGTTACATAAGGCATCTTTCTTGGAAGGCATCTCGTCCTCATATGTGTGATTTCTCTGTGACCCTCTTGTCAGCGATGCATAGGGTGCCAGTTACGCCGGCGCTCAGGAACGTCTCATTCAGAACACATCGTCCTTGCCGGCAACATTAACCTCCGCCAGTTTGCCCCGCGGCAACGAGGGATCCAATCAACTGGCACACTTTGTCAACCCCCAATGTCTCCTCCTTTTGAGACTGTGTCACAAAGAAATTAACGCCCTGCATATTCATCACTATTACTAGCGAGGAGACGACGAATTTAATTGAATATGTAATAGCACGAGGGATTGAAGTGGGGCTCGGCTCATTGCATTGTTGAAGCATGGGCCAGTCACTGTATCTCTTCATGGGAAGATAACAAATGGCGGTCTGGAGAGATGACGCACGCAAATCCCACAATGGGAGTCCAACTGTTCTAGTAAAGTGAAATATTGCTTTGAGATCTGTGGAGTGATGATAAACAAGGAGCCTCTAGTACATAGTGTAAATAACAAGATTAAATCAAAGGCTGAGCTATGATTGAAACACCTCCCTCTGGGCATGAATTGATTGGCCATTTCAGCGCTGACAGTCTCATAAATAAACCGAAAAGGAGAGAAATGATGTGTTAACCTTTTAGTTATGCACATTTAATGTGTGAACCTGATCAATGCCGCAGGACCAAGCGCGGCACCTGGTTGTTCTTAGCGCTCGTGCACCACGCTGTCGGCGCTTCAGTGGAGCGATTGTAACAATTAGCCGTTAACAGTGAGGAATGGGCCCTCGATTCTCACTAATGGTGGCGCTTTTATTGAAAGAAAAAGCCAACTCCGATTAGCTGGAGGGCCGAGGAGGAGGGAGGTGGCGGCTGCTCGGCCGTGGCTAGACTTTGGGTGGCGGCGGGGTCCCTCTGGGACTCGAGCCGGCCTTCATGAAGCGCTGGGCGTGAGGATGAAAGAGGCGGGGGACGTGGTCGGGTGGGATGAGGGAGCAGAGCGGACAGACGGAGCCTTCAGAACTCTGACAGCTCCCCAGCAGAGAGGACAGGGAGGATGATGGGAGAAAGAGTGGAGGAGGAGCAGAGGCGCCTCAGCGAGATCAAAGGTGCACTCATCAAGGGCTTGTCTCTCCTTTCCTTTGACAGGGGCAAAGAGGTGGGGAAGAGGGGGGCTTCAATGAAAAGTCAATGACGATGAGGACTGCAGGCTGAATAAGAAAACCAATCCTTTTACCTGTAGCTCTATCGCTCTATATTCTCAACACTCTTTGGGCTCAGCTTGCCGAAGCTACAAGTCTCCATTTCATTTATTTTCTTTGCACTCTCCCTGAAAGCGTTATGCATTTGTAATGTAACAGGCGTATGTACAGCACGCATGCACTTAGCTCTCGGCTGAATTATTTCTGCATGTGTGTTCCATAGAATAATTCAATAGAGATTCAGTATGTGTTGCAAGATGGAAACTAGGTTCTACATCTACAGCATTTGGGCAATATGTCAGAAAGTGTTATTACGCTAATATGTCACAATATAAAACAAATCACTATTTGTGTTGAGCTTTTAGATTCCCTTAACCTTAAGATCCCCTTGAGAAGTAGTGGTTTCCAAACCTGAAAAATGACCAAGAATGGTTCTGCGCACAGAAAAATCTGTTTAAATGTATCCAATATACCATATTGTCTATAATTTCTGGTGTTTGAGACTGTATTGGATGGTGATGCTTCAGGGGACATATATTTTTGTGGTATTTCTCGTCGTTGGCACATGTTTTTGGCAGTGTTGACCATACACATCACATCTGTTTGGTGCCTAGTCCCCTTTGGGACGGGGCTTTAAGTAGCCAAGGTAACGCCATAAGACTAATGTCTGTTAAAGGCGCAATAGGTCTTTAGGTTGGTACCAATGGATTCCTTAGGTTAGCACCAATGGATTCCTTAGGTTGGCACCAATGGATTCCTTAGGTTGGCACCAATGGATTCCTTAGGTTGGCACCAGTGGATTCCTTAGGTTGGTACCAATGGATTCCATAGGTTGGCACCAATAGATTCCTTAGGTTGGCACCAATGGCTTCCTTAGGTTGGCACCAATAGATTCCTTAGGTTGGCACCAATTGATTCCTTAGGTTGGCCCCAATGGATTCCTTAGGTTGGCACCAATTGATTCTTTAGTTTGGCACCAATGGATTCCTTAGGTTGGACCCAATGGATTCCTTACGTTGGCACCAATGGATTCCTTAGGTTGGCACCAATGGATTCCTTAGGTTGGCACCAATGGATTCCTTAGGTTGGCACCAATGGATTCCTTAGGTTGGCACCAATGGATTCCTTAGGTTGGCACCAATGGATTCCTTAGGTTGGCACCAATGGATTCCTTAGGTTGGCACCAATGGACCTCCGAAAGATCGAATAGTGGCCGGGCCTGATGGTGGGTCGTTGGACTTTTAAGAGGATAATTAAAAATTGATAGTGTTTTGGAGAATTGGTACAATATCAGACAACATAATATCACAATACTCGTGTGTATCGATATTTTTTTACACCCCTAATTGTGAGCAAACCACTTCTAGAAATTCACTAATTGGTCTAATTGGTCCAATTGGAGTTTTCTGAAACTTGATGGAGCGTCTCACCACTTTATTACCATGCAGTATTTTCATAATTCACACTGATCATTGCAGGTTTGAGGGAGGGAACATAATTTGTTTGCTTATTCATGTGTCGCATGCAATATGTCAGACTCCGCTGATCTCGCTCTGACAAAACCTGAGGAGAAGATGCGTCGCACAGCTGCACCCAACGCTGCACTGATTGGCCCCAGGTACAATTAAAACTCAAATCAAGGTGGAATATATCAGTGAAAGGCGACGTATGTAGCACAATAACGACGACACAGTTCCATGCTGAAGAATGCCTGGAGAGTGTCTCACTCATTAAACATGATCATTATGAACTGAGAGGTTACGGAGGCGATCTAGGGAGATGTGACCTATTTCTCCCTCGTGAGTGCAGCTGCTCTCTCAGCACTGAGGGCAGGAGGAGGAAGGAGGAGGACATACTGTAGTTTCATACACATTTTCTTGATTTACTATGCATCAACAGCTAAGAGGAACGGATTACTTTACCGTCGACTGGATATGAGATGTAAACGTGAGCGTTTTCTGAATAGCGAGGATGGATGTCTCTTGTGTAAATCTCTGTTCCATGACTGTATTCAGTCAGGAATATAAGGAAAAGAAGAGAAAATGTTCCTTTCAAGCTGACATTTCCACTTCTCCGCCAGGCCTGCAGTACAGGACTGATATTAACATCTTAACATGACTCTCTAATTGACAATACCTGGACTAGACTCTGAAAAAGAATGTACACCGTCAGTCAAAAGCTTCTAAAACCCTGTATTAAACCGTTTAACTAAATTTCAAATAATGTAATTCCCTTGAGATTCAACAGTCTTTTCTACCACTGTCTGTATAACAGGTGGGCCTTTCTTGTCATGAGCTGACATTTGCCTTCAATGAAGACTGATGAGAGTCTTATGTCTACCATACACAAGGACACTTTGAAGCCTGACACCCTCTCACATCTAAAGACATCTAAAGACTGACCCGTTTGGGACAGTGGTTTGCTAGCTAGCTATAGCATATAGCATACTCACTGCAGCTTTTTTCCTTCTCCACTCTATCGTGGTATAAATGGAAGGACACATCAAAGACCCCGGTTTGCTGCTTCCTGTTTGGTGCTGGAGAGAGCACACCTATTGGATGTTGACAATGTTCGCGTCATTGAACTTACGATAATAATAAACTTGTTTGATTTTATCGGAACGTCAAGACGAGACAAAGACTGACTTAAGACAACCTGGACTGAATTTTATGACCACCTTACACTAAACGATTGAGATCACGGGAGCGGCGCACTCCGCAACTCTAGCAAAACTCTCATTATTTTATTCCGACATTGGAAATGTGTCGGGGAAATCGCTTGAAGAGTCGTTTGGTGTGAGGTCGCCATTAGAGAGACCTAAATCTTTGTGTTTAAGGACTTAATTGACAGGATCTCATCTCTAATGGGACTCTTAATTAGGGCTTTAATAATGCTGCGTGCATTGCAAAGGTCAACTAATTAAGGTTCTGTTAAAAACATAACACAAGTGGACTGTGTGTTGTCTGCTCCAGGTGCATAATTAGAGTTATCAAGATAGAGGACACTTCCTATTAGACCTCGGCCATTTCCATTAAAATAAAAAGTCACTCATTTCTTAATGCACCATTCATAATACGATGCTCTTAAAGTACCTGGTGCAGACTCTTAACATGATGAGGGCTATTCACATCAGGAGTTTCATTTGTTGCCCGTTGATTGCCTGAATAGAGACCAGACTCTCATCAGGTCCACTTAAAATATTGCACCGATATGAAAGCAGTTCAAGAGGACCTGTTATGCTCATTTTCAGCTTCATATTTGTATTTCAGGTTTCTACTAGAACATGTTTACACGCTTTTATGTTCAAAAAACACATTATTTTTCTCCTCCTGTCTGTCTGAATATACCTGTACTCCCCCTCTGTCTGAAACGCTCCGTTTTAATGCCTGTCTCTTTAACACCCCTACCTGTAAAAGCCCAGTCTGCTCTGATTGGCTTGCTAGAAACATATGATACACCTTTACAAAGGTAGTTGTCAAGCTGTGAGTGGTATAATCTAATGAGCCTGCATGACTGGGTTGTCTTATTTCACAGTTTGTGGGTTGGTAGGCACTCCAGATACCCAGATGTATGTGCACAAGTACTGAAAAAGTGAGTTTTTCATCATGATATGATGCCATGTTATGATTTGAGCATATTTTTTATGCTAAATGCAGTACCTGTGAGGGTTTCTGGACAATATTTGTCATTGTTTTGTCTTGTTAATTGATTTCCAATAATAAATATATACATACATTTGCATAAAGCAATTGTATTTGTCCATTTTACATATTAATATTTGTTGAAAATGCTGTTTTTGAAAGGCTAAACACCAACAAACATCCATTGAAGCAGAATATTTTGTTAGATAAAAAATAAGAGTTTTAAATACTGGACAAATCTCCCTTTAAGGTATATTTTGAACAGATACAAAATGTGGGATTACTTTGCGATTAATCACGATTAAATATTTGAATGTACTGTAGGTAATACACGGACTATGGATAAGTACGTCATACAATCCCACTTCAAATCACCCAAACAATAAATAAATGCGAGCCGTTATTGCAAGGTTGATAGTTGTGCTAAAAGATCTTTCTTAGTGGCACAAACCAAAGTTGCCAGTCATATAATACACGTATCCTTCTGACTGCAATAATTATTATAGAAGTGTGCTTGATCTAAAATCCTTTACAGAGATGTTGTCAAGGAAGAAAGCAGGTATTTGTGTAAAGCTGGCAGTAGTTATAGCAACAGAGTATTGCTTTGGTGTGACAAAGGCCCCATGTGATCTGGATATGTGGCAGAATTTCAACTGGAACAGAATCCGGCGAGCAGGGGAGTGAAATGACCTTGAATCTGGTATCCCATGGCACGCTGAATACACAGCAGTGAGGGTTGATCTGGAGCTCAGGGTGAATCATTCAATCACCTGCGAATTTGAAATAAGCCAAAAAAACGTAATTTCCATATCCTCCGTTTGTCGTTGCAGGCTCCGTCTATTACGCTAACAGCAGCTGACAGGAAGTCTTAAGGACGCCTTCAAGCTGAAAGTTAATTATCTCATTCGCCCGCGGCGGGTATCTCAGGATCTGACGGTATCTGTTTCAAGCTTTCAGACCACACAAAGACGCGCTTTGAATTGTGACATCCCCCCCCTCCGGTTAGCAGCACTGATCAGCAATCAGGATTGTTGGAGCATCTATAGGACGTTAAAGACGAATGAATGCCAGACAGAGACGATTAGTCATTAGATCATAGAGAGAAACAGGAATCGATGAAAACTCCAATGAAATCATTACACTGTCATGTCTCCCAAGCAGTAATTACTCATTTTCTTACTTCATTTTCTTTTGAAGGGCAGCGGTTTATAGCTCTGAATCATGTCCGCTGTGATCGCCACGTCTCCGTTAAGACGGGCTGAAATTTGATTGGCGGCTCGTTCTGAAAGGTCAGAGGAACCCTGCAGTACCGGCGGATTTGTGGATTCAGCTAAAGACTTTATATCTCAAGGAAATGCTACTGTAATGAGTTTGACCTCGGCAACCTGGAACTATGATACCCCAGTGTAATTTATGTTTGAAGTTAATACTAAAAATGTATTACATATTTTTCCATCCTTTTGAAGCAAGTGGTAGAGAGACCGATTCTTACAGAATGAATCAGAGTGGTAAACATTACAACTGCTAAACACCATCATTTTAGCTTTGTCATTTTGAGCATGTTAGCATCATAGACTGTATATAAGAAGTGGACATAATCACTGTGACTTCACATTGGTTTGTGGACTACGGTTTTGAAGCCTTGAGTTCGGCAGTTTGGCCGTCGCCATCTTGTTTTTTTGCAATCAGAAGTGAATAAGACCTTTATAGGCAACCAAAATGTTACAGTTAACTTTCTTTGAAAGGGTAAACGTTATAAGATGAAAACAAGGCACTTCAGGATTGGCTTCACTTTTCAGAGCAGCAGTTGCCCACTGGTTAGCATGCTGATGTTAGCATTTAGCTCGAAGCACCTCACTTCAGCGTATTCAACTCAACTATATTTATTTATATTGCATCTTTCATAGAAACAAACAATCCAATGTGCTTCAGGGAAAAAAACAATGGTTAATTAAAAGCCAGATTAAAAAGACAGGTCTTTAATTTAAAACAAAAGTTGAAAAGGATATATATTTAGATGAATATATAATGAAGTAAATAAGTAAATAGAAATAAATTAAATAAGAATATGGTCACAAACATAAAACAAAGCACACATACACAAACTTTTACTACTTGTTTTATTAACAAGCAAAATTTTCATTATGATATCCACATAAAAACAAATCTGGGACCAAAAGATGACTTGAAATGGAACTTAAGCAAAATCAACCCCCCCAATCATCATTTTAATGACACACGCAAACAATAACAATTAGACACCAGAAATTATAACTCCCAAAAAAACATTGCAAAGCACATCTTTATTGGACTCTTATGGTAATTTCCGCAGTGAGCTCTCCCAGACACAACAACACCGGGAGTATATTCGGGGCGTAAAACAAGCTCATCACTCACCTCGGTCTTAGAAATGATTTCCACAGCACACAAACGGAGTCTAGTTCTGCCACCAGAGGGGAGAGAGATACAAACGCTAATGATTGTTGGCAGCAGAAACTAAAGGTGCATTTGCTTCCCCTTTATTATTCCTCGTTGTTGAATAATTAAGACCTATTGTTATTTCTCGGCCACCCGCCGTAATGATGGCAATAATTCATATTATGCTGATTAAAACGGTGACAGGAGGGGCGTAATGCATTCCGCACGGCGCCACTTTTTCCAGCGTCAGAAAAATTATGCTAATGGAGAACAGAGGCATGTGAGAGAAAAAAAAAATATGTGAATTAGCTTCTATAGTAAAGCAGCCAGGGCCACCAAAGCATGTTTGTGATGGGCTAATAAGTATTTCTCTGCATCTGTATAGTAAGCCAATTTGCAAAGTGATTGCTCATCAGTGGCCTCCGCAGTGTTTGTGTGTGGCCTCATCAGTGCGTACGCTATTATACGTGCCATTTCGATGTAAACGGAGGGCTGCGATCACTCCGGAGCTGAGCTGACAGCTCGCTGTGGCTAAGCTCCGATCGGGTAACAGACTCCACGCCACGGCCTGAGACATGCCACTCAAGTGCGAGGGCGGGAAGTTCTTCCCAATTACCCAGAGAGCACTGCTCTCTGCCTGTTAGCGGGAGCGGTGACAGGGCTCCATCCTGACCTTGACGTGGTGATTCCTCTCACTCTCTTGAGCTTGATGGCAGGGAGATAGTCACACCATGATGGGCTATACTTGTATTTTCTCTTTCCATCCGTTTTTTTTAGGCTTACTAGCGGCGTGGCTGTAGGGATGACTTTTTCTTTTAAAACAGAAATGCCAAACATTCTCTGGTTCCAGCTTTTCTAATGTCAGGATTTGCTGTGTTTCATATCATTGTGAACTGAATATTTTGGGGGTTTTGGTTTGTTGGTTGGACAAAAACAAGACATATGAAGTAGGGGTGGGGGAAAAAAGCGACACAGCATTGTATCGGGATATATTTGCGTGGCAATATTGTATCGATACACGGACGTCAAGTATTGATCTTTTATTACATAAACTATTAACCTCTCAACAATCTGAGTGAAGATACTGGTATCATATGAGAACCTAAGGAATTGATTGGTACCAAGCATGTCATATTAGCTTGTCGGGAAGAACACAATATAACGCTCCAAAGTTACGCTAAATTTTGGTGAGGAATAACTGGTATGGCCATTTTCAAAGGGGTGCCTTGACCTCTGACCTCAAGAAATGAATGAATTGTATCTCTAAAACAGATGTTGACAAACTGCATAAAATATAAAAATAGGCGAAATATCGCAATATATCTTATCGCAATACTCAGCACGTCGCAAAATGTTCAAAAAGATCATATCGAGACTTAAGTATCATGATAATATCGTATCGGGGGGCCTCTGGTGATTCAATTTTCAAGCAAAAATGCCAAATATTTACTTCTCAAATATGACAATTTGCCACCTGTCTATAGATTTGTTGTTATTGTTAGGGTTAGGGTTAGGTTGCTGCTAGACCACCCTGTTAATACAGGTGCGGGCTTCCCTTTGTGTGCGGCAAGCAGGAGAGCCGACCAGTTTTGACTGCAGTGTTGTTTTTGAATGCTAAACTCCAACAAATATGGATTTAATCAGAATATACCATTACATAAAAAAATTTTTCAATACATTTAACTTTTAGGCTTTACAACGCTCTGGAGTAATTGGAGTTTTTGGATCACAACTCAGAAATATGCTGTCACTGGAATCTAATTTTACATATATAATAATACTAATAATATTAGTGTAGCCTAACAATTGGGTACAGGCCTAGTTGCAGCCCAACTGTAGACTCTTAGTCTGTGTCCAAAATCACTCCCTATTCACCATCACAGAACGGAGAAAAGTAGTTTACATGTTCTGCTAACAATCCCACAATGCAATGCAATGACGATTCAAATCTCAGTTTACTTCTCAATATAGAGTAAACTACTGAGTGACTATATAATGAATGAGTGAATAAGGGAGTGTTCTTACTAGACAGGAAAACAGCTTTCTCACTACTACTACCAAAGTTCTGAGACATATAGTGACACATAACAGTCACGTCATCATCCGATAATTGAATTTTCTTTTGGAATATATTAATTAGACGTGTGTTATCTGAGTTCAGTGCCATCCCCAAGTTAAATGAAAACCTGGGAATGTTTTGAAATTGGTTGCGCGTGTCGGCGCGGCAGCATCTGCCACCAAGGCTTATTAATCAAGTGAAAAACTCAATTTGATATGAGAGTTTTCCGTTTGACCTTTTCTGGGCGTGAGTGAGCCTTGAATGATAAGTTCTGCTCATAAAAGAACACACATCGATAGATCCCTCCAACCTTCTCCGCCTGGTTGTTGCCATAGTTAGATAGCGGCGGTGGCTGCAGCATACTGATGAGCCGTCGGCTGATTGCATTTCAAACTTCCCTCATGGTCGGCGTCAAGATATGTTTGAGTTCAGTCGAGCCTTTATGCAGTTTGCATGAAGGAAAGCATATGTGTGTCTGCCGCTTGATGCTGATTCATTGTTTAATTTTCTGACGGAATGGGTTCAACTGAATTCATTTATTCATGTTAAAAAGATGCTTTTTACAGATTCACAATGAGCTTCAGTAAAACATGTTTATTTGAAAAGCCTTAAAGTGGAAATGAAACCAAGTTAAGCTTGTTTACGCAATGGATTTCCACTCTAATGAACAATTATATAACAAATGTGAAAAATGTCAGCGTTTAAAAGAAAAAGAAGATATGTTTCATCTTTTGTGGCAAGAACGCCGCCATGTTGCAGTACTCTGGCCTGTGATGTCACGAGGTTGGTTGGCTTGGCGAGTTACACAGAGTTACACTATTGTTCCTGGATGTAAATTCGAGTTTTACAATGTTAAAACCGAAGACAAAACTGTCCATTTCATAAACTGATGCTGAAACGGAGATCAGTAAAGTTACTGCAGCGCTGGCTAGTGGCACAGTCCAGCTGACTGTCTCCCTTTTTCCCGTCCTCTCCGCGCTATTAACGCCGAAAGCACTACTTTATTCTGAAGCCAACGTTATGGCGTTTTGGTGCCTTGTTTACTGCGTTCACCAGAAGAGTCCATAAGAACGTCCCCCTCTTTTGGTTTTCACGACTTCGTAAGTGGAAAGTTTCTGAAAACTCAGAGTTCGCGAATTGTGATGAATTTGTTGATGTTGTCAGAAATGGCGGAGGCCTTGGACGTTTTCGGTGCATAATAAGTTAATATGTTGTAATTTTAGTAATATATTGTTTTTCTTTGTAATTTTATAATATGTCTGAGGAACATGTTGATATTCCCAATGGCCTCATCTTTTTCCTCTGTCATTATACCTTTGCATTTCCTGCATTATGTTACCCACTTGCTAAATTGTTACCCTCTGTGGCTTCTAGACGCCGACAGTAATATTGCCATTGCTTAGCAGCAGTGTTCTCACGACTTAACCACTTTAAAGCCAAGCATATCGTGTACACGACTTCCTATGTTGTAAACACAAGCTCACGAGTTTCATTCAAGGCACTATTTGTTTATGTAACTTTCCGGTAGCTTCTGCTAGCTAGTGGCTCAACATTAGCATACCAAAACTACTGTCACAAAGTAAAACTTATCTTGAAAGCAAACACTAGAGACATTATCGGCTAATGATAATGTTGAGTCGGTAGCGAGCTAGCAAGCAGAAGCTACCGGCAAGTTTCGTAAACAAACACTATAACGGGGGCTTCAGAATAAAGAAGTGCATTCGGCGTTTATTTTATTTCTCTTTTTTTCTTCTTCATTTTTCTGTTAAATGCTTACATTTGTTATATAATTGTTCATTAGAGTGGAAATCCATTTAGTATACCAGCTTAACTTGGTTGAATGTTTCATTTCCGCTTTAAAGCCACACATACTTCCTGCATCCTCACAGCATCGTCTAATCTCTTTTCCTTTTCCAATATCCTCTCTTTCTAGAAGTCTCATATGCTCTGTCTTTTTTTTTTCTCCCTTTTTTTCTTACAGAGATGCTATGAAGAGCCTATATTGCCTTGGACGAGAGCCAGCTGTGTCAGGTATGCTACACTGACCTCCGCTTCCTGTCCGTTTGTCAGAGCGCTGCTCAGTCAGGGATGTAGCCAATATCTGGTTTTAAAAGGCCTCTCATAATAGGTAGTCCTGTATTTCACAGTGCTGGAGGGAGAAAAAAAAAAGCCAGAGGAGCTGGAGAACTGAAACAAAAGCCTTGAATAAAAGTTATTGTTGCCTCTGAGGTTCACTGCTTCAATCTCGCTGCTTAATGAAGCGGCGGCTTTGTCACCCTTGCATGCATTTAAGTCTCCTGGGTTCCCTTAGTCATCATAGGGAATTACTAAATTGAAGAGAAAATGCAGTCTGCGCCGGCTCCCCACGCTGCTATCCAGCAACACAACAAATGGGCTTTTCTAGTCCGCGTCTGGTGTTATCACAGACTATTAAAAAACAAATCTGATTGTTGTGACGCCGTCAGTGTAATCTATCAAATGTCAAAACAGAGGTCTTGATCAAGGATTGGTTTTTGCATTTGCTTTCGATTGTGATAACTCGGCTGAATGTTAATGATGTTTATGCCATGGATGAACAAAACCTTTTCTAACCCTATTTTACTCAATGTTAATGTAATTGTATTGTATCGCGGTGGGTCTGTGTGTCAATATTTCTAATACCTGAGCAGACTTGTGATCACTAGGAGCGTGTTTTTCGAGGCAAGATGGAGAATTTGAATTGTAAAGTGGAGGGAAAATGAAGTGTACTGCTACTCCTTATGACCGTGGCTGCTATGTTGATTGATGGTGCATTATGCAGCTGTTAGTGTTGCTTGGGTCGACCATACTTTCATGTTTTCCACGTCTTGTTTCAGAGGCATTCACAACCTCTAATGTGAACATGATCAGTGTTATAGAGTACAGTGATTTACAATTTTGTGTCTTTGGTGGTGCAATTTGGCCAGATGGTGGCGCTATAACGGCAAACTTTACGTTTTGGACTGTGACTTTTGGATTGTGTCCAAATGTGTTTTGTTTTCTACTTCTCCAACAAATTTTGAGCAATTGCCACCAAATTTGGTACAGAACATCTCTAGACCAATCTGGAAAAAGTTGCTTTTTCAGATTGTTATTGTTCCATACAGTTTTTCTAAAGCTGGCCCTCAAAGTTAGCTCAAATTCTGTAGGCAGGGCTTATATTACAAAAAATAATATATCTCTTGAACGCTTTGTGATATTGGAATCGCATTTGGTGGACCTGTGACGATATGATATGTGATTGACCATGACAAATTTGGTGCCATTTGGCCAATAGGTGGCGCTGTAGCAGCATCATTTAACTATAAAGCTAGGAATCTCTTTATGAATCTTTATATGTGTGTTTGTCCTTCGTATATCTCGAGAACAGTTCATCCAATTTACATCACACTTGGTGGGGGTATTACTGGGGACCCAAGGAAGTGCAGAGTCACAGTTGGTAAATTTGATAAGATAAGATTCTTTTAGATACGGAAATGACATGGTGCTACAGCTGAAAAAGATTGATGCAACAGAGGCTGAAATATTCTGACTTTTAGTCCCTATCATAGGCCAAGCTCCAAAAATGTTGGATCCTACATTTCCCATAATGCAACTCAATAGTATCTTTGATCCCCTGCCTGGTAAACGCCCACGCCTTTCAAACCCCTTGCCCCCAGTTTGTGATGCAGGCTTTATGATAAAAATGTTTTGTCTCCCAGCCAAAGCTGAGATGACGTCACAGTGATGTCATCAGGGTTGTTTTCTCCGACTTGTCAAAGCTCCTCCAGGGCCACAGAAGAAATTATACAACTGTTTTCACAGGCTGAGTAGGCGTATCATGTCGAGTAAAGTGATCTCCATGTTTGAACATGGTGGAACATGGTTTCGGTGTCCCACGCAACACTGGCCACAAATGCCACGCTGTCTTCCTCCAGAGGTGGGAGGAAATTTTTTCAGTTCGGGGCTGCTCCTGGGCATTGAAACAAAATCTGGATAATGTATCTTTTAAATAAGACATTAAGAGCTGCCTGCTCTTTCTTCCCTCTGTGTCTTCCCTTTCTCAGCGCCCTGCCAGCGTCGGCGCCGGCCCGCAGAGACACAAACAGTTAGCATACATATGTCAGATGCTCCATGCGAGCTAAAGTTCAAATCCCCCTCATTCGAGCGCATCCTTAGCGCCACAGGCAGGGACTCCATGAAAAGGTCATCTCTCACACTGATGAAATGAAGGAAATTGCCGGCTCTCGCTTCCCCTCACCATGCTGTTTTTAGCCTTTGAGGAGCATTAGTGACTGCTGCTTGCTCCCACTCACCTAATCACACCTCAGCATGCCAAATTAATGCATGAATCATACTACAAATCTGCATATAATTAGCATTTTCTAGCCTTGAAGAGCATTGTAATATGATGTCATTTTGAATTGTTTTTCCAGCTGTATTATGATATTCAAAGCAGTAATCACACTGAAATACCAGTTTCTAAACCCATTAATGGGAGATGATATTCCGTAGCAGTAACAATCGTTGTCAATCGATTAATATATGAAATATCGCATGTTTTTCCATAGTTAATCACGATTAATCGCTAATTAATCGCTTTTTTTGTCGCTTTTTCGCCGCGTTATATTCACGTTCTATGTGAAAGTACTCATGACAAGAAGAACAGTTCGAAAAAGTATATATATTATAGTATATGCGTTATTATCGCGTTAACTTTGACAGCCCTGAATTGAACTAAAAGTTATGGAAGGTACCAGTGGATCATTCTAATGTTTTTGCTGTGGCATCTAATCACATACTATAAAGAGGTGGCGGAGGTTTCTGCTACACACAAGTCACACTGTGTAACATGAATGTGAAGTCTGAACGCATGGGGTGAGACCTGCATAACCTCGCGGTGAAATATTTAGTGAAAAGGAGTGAATGTATTGATGGGCCTCAGGGAAGAGCAGCCGGTATCTATGAGGCAATTCAGCCTTCTTTGAACTGCTCCCCCTGATCCCCACATCAGGACTCTGGGAGTTACTGCGAATCGTCTGAGTACAAATAGTTAAAAGCGGCACTTTATCACGTCTTTTCATTCATAAAACTCCCTCTTTTTAAATATTCAATCAACCCTTGAGATAATTTTTCCCGACAAGTCGGAGGATTTGATTTCTTTTTTCTCTCATTCGCTTAGTGAAATAGAAAGACACTTTGGTGAATTATAGTTAATATACCGCAGCAGCGCTCTGACACAGATCCAGATATAAGAGTGTAATGTGCTAACATAATCTAACTTCCTTTATGAAGCATCTTCCCACTGGGTAAAACAATATGAGTGTCTTTGTCTTACTGCTTGGCTTGTAAATCGGTGTCTTAACAAGGGTCCTATGTGTAAAGTGTTGATTTTAGGTCCTTTACACACTGGGGCCGTGACAAATAAACGGCACGAAAATGCAAAATACCTGCAAATAATATATATGTAGGGCTTTTATTGTGAAGGTAAGAACTAGGGCTGGGCAAAATGACGATATATATATTATCAAAATTATATAAAAATGTCTTTTTTATGTATTTTAGGGCTGTTAAACTGAATGTGATAATAACAGGTTAACGCAAATTTGTTTTAATGGCACTAATTTCTTTAACACATTTACGCAACTTGCACTTTTAAGTTGTAGCGGGCTCAGTTTTAAAGCTACATTGAAGGCACTGGAATCATATGAAACTAAAAAACCAAAGGAATCCATTGGTACCAACCATGTCATAGTAGCTTGTCGAAAAGGAGGCTAAATAACGCTCCAAACTTACTTTTAAAATTTGGTGCGCTTTAACTTGTGCATTGTGAAATCAAACCAGACTAAGTTGAAAACGAACCAAAAGTATGAATTTCCCTCTGATTCGGACTAGCCAAACGGACTACGGCTCATGAAAGCACCCTTAGAATAATCTTAGCATCAGAATTTGCTCGTTTATATCTGCACCAAACTCAAGATATTACTTCTGATTTCATCATAATGTTGAATATCAAACTAGCATGAATTTCAATAATAGATGGATTCATTGCTCACCCAGTCTACAACCAGAGCGACGTGCTAATTGAACCGTACACGCCGGAGATCCAGCTGCTATTTGCATAGCTTCATCATCATTTATCAAAGACACCGCAGCGGGCACTTTATCACGTCTCAAGACCAATTTCTCAATCTCCCTATGAATACATTACGCCGACGACTCATACATCTTCCCCGGGTGCCCTTGCGGCGAGTGGGCGCCCCCCGAATAAACAGTTTGTTCAGCGCCGACGGCGGCCAACCACGGTGAGGTATCGGCCCGGGCCAATGGCAGTGAGTCATTTGATCATATAGTGAGATATCAGGGCACACAATGCTTAATACAGTCGGGAAGACGCCTCGGAGATTTAACGTCGGCGCGCTGGTTGTAAGTCATTAGTCGATCAATCACGGTTGAATCATTGCGGGTCATTAGGAACATAAACCTTGAATGTTTGCCTCAGGGGGGAATCCATTTTGGCGCAGTAGGAGGTAAAGGACTTGATGAGTTGGGAAGGATCCCTCAGACTCTATTTGATTGTCAATGAAAATCGCAATTTATCCCCAAAGATGGACGAGTTTATCGTATTTTCCCGGTGAAATATTCCAATCAATGGCAGCTTCTGTGGTTACATTAAACGAGCTGTGCTTGAACCGCTGGCAGATTTACAGACAGGAAGACAGCAACACACTCACACAGATGGACCGCACAATTTGGAAAGCAATGATAAAACTATTGAGCCTTTATTGCACGGTTGACTCACTCGCTGACTGGCATTGTTTGGCATTATTCCATTTCAAAAGGCTCTATTTGCGATTATGGCATGGGAACAACAATGAGGCCTCTTAAAGTGTCTTCAGATCAATGAAGTGAGTCTTTTATAAGCTTTCCAAAACATCACAGCGGGAAAGGGCAATCTCACAAGATTATACTTGTCAGATTAAATGAAACCATGGTGGGGTTTCAATTGGCGAGCAGCGAGAGGCACCCGATTCGAACAATAACATCTCTGAAAAACAGAAGCCAGAGGATTGTGGATGCACCTCGCAGGTTTTTCCCTTGGCTGAGTTGATTTATAACGTGCGCCTGGGTTCAAATAATTGCTCCGTACGATGGAAAGGGGGTTAATTCCAGCCTCCCCACAGGACCGCTCTCTGCTGACGTACAAGGTTTCAAATCATATCTGGGGTCGAGGGTGGTTTAAGATTGCGCCGGGGTCAGGTCGTAAATGCAAATTAAGGTTTCATTTGAGTTGTTGACGGGTGGAGGTTGCTGTGTCAGGACAGCACTGATAGCTAAACACCCAGGTTGACCTCACTGTACGCTCACTGCATTAATACATTTCCATCAATAAGTCATTAAGGAAAACACCCATGTACACATTATAGTCTGATTATATGCAGTTATGCCCTTAGTTGATGTAAGCATTATCAGGTAAAGTCTAATTGAAATGGAAATTCCCTCACCTTTAATGCCTCCGCGCCGGCAACAGCCAGAGGGTTATGTTTTTGGGTTGGACAGATGGACGGACATTCTTGTGAACGTGATATCTCAAGAACGCCTGGAGGGAATTTCTTAAAATTTTGCACAAAAGTCTCACTTGGACAAACTGAGTAGAATTTGGTGTTCAAAGGTCACTGTGACCTCACAGAACAAGAACTCAAGGATTCATGCTAATTTTGACAATTTCACATAAATTTAAAACATTTTGTACCGACGTGGATGTAAACTGCAACGAACATGGCTATTGTTAGCACTAACAGCTGTCAAGCGAGCAGCTTGTGGAAGACTCTGGTGACGCGAGTCTCTGCTTTTCGGCCTTGTCCATTAAATTACAATCATCTCACGCAAATTAAACCAATCAAAAGCAGTCTGCACAAATATCAATGAATGTGTACTTAACCTAGCTGTATGGAGGCCATATCTACCTGAATTCACAGGTTGTATTGCTGCAACGTTTAACCTTGTACCACAAAGCCTGCACTGTGAAGTGGGCTTGGACAGGCCTTCAGACTCCCCATGGTCGAAAATCTGTGAAAGAAGCAGCAAACCGCATTCACACTGGCTTTTGAATCTTGCACAATGCAGTGCTGCACAGAGCAGTGCAGTGTTTGAGTACTGTTTTGTTATTTAGTGCGTAACCACTTGAGCAGAGAGCTCTGCCAGTCAGAGCATCTCTTGACAAATGAAGGTTTCATTTAAAGTGAAGGTCGCGAGCTGCTTCTGTTTTGAAACCGCTGGAGTGAATCCCCCCTCTCTGCGTTGTATTTCACTTTGCTGCTAATTTAAAGTTTTTGGCTGACACATCCTTGCGAGGAGTCCATAAGCAGTCAGTCACGGGCATGAGCTGCCTGCCGGTTTAACCACTTCTGCTTTGTTGGAACATCACAGTTGTGCTCGAACTTGAGCACCAACCAACAGGATAAAATAGAGGTTTTGTTTGCTTGTCTTCCTCAACCCCTGAGCCTATAGAGGCATCAGTCAACTGAAGTGCTTTTTGAATAGTCGAACAGCGTGTGAAACCCCCTCCCCACACACTTATCCAACTAGAAAAAGTCTGGCATTTGATTCACTAAAGCCTTCCTATTTTCTCTTGCCTGCTGTAGGTAACGTTAGTTATAAAATGTATCTGATTCTGGGCTTCTTGTGTCCACTGGATTTCCATCATACCTTCATACTCGGTATGACCATGAAACAGGTATGAAATAACATTCTATGTGGTATTAACAGGTACTCTTTGTGGCAGTTTGGAACAACTTTAAACACATTTTCCTTTAGAATATGGAGGACAGAACATGCCAAAATCAAAAAATAAATCAATAAATTAAAAAAATGACTCGATAAATAAATAAAATTTCATTAAATGAAGCTAAAATAATATTAAAAATAAATGTAGCCAATCAGCAGATGTTGTTTTTGGATTATGTTTTACTTAATGTACTTGAGATGCATTTTTCAAGCCGTTAGATGCAAATACTGTACATTTGAAGGCCGGTGATTGGTGTACTTTTGGACTTAACAGAGCTCTGGAGTTATATGAAATGTTTGGATCACACAAGTCGGAAACAATCCTACACACAATAGCGTCTTAATGCACGAGCTAGGAGTGAAAGTGTTGTTTTTGAAAGGCTAAATGCCAACAAATATGGATTGAAGCAGAATATTTTGTTAGATAAAAACGCTGTGAATTTTGGAAATTATGACATATATTTTTTCAATACATTTTGACTTTTGGACTTTATAACGCTGTGGAGTTATTGGAAATGTTTGGATCACATGAGTCAGAAACATTTTTACGCATAATGACGCATTAATTCAAAGGCTGGCAGTGAAACTGTAGTTTTTGAATGGCTAAACGCCAACAAATATGGATTGAAACAGAATATTTTGTTAGATTAAAACGTTGTGAGTTTTAGAAATGAAAACATCTATCTTTTTTCAATACATATTGACTTTTGGACTCAACAGCGCTCTGGAGTTTTTAGAAATGTTTGGATAACACAAGTCAGAAATGTGTTTGATACTAATAATATTAGTGTAGCCTAATATTTATCTGCAACTGTGCAGACATACAATGTTTTAATACAAAGAATGATCACGTAGCTTCGTCTTGACTTACTGTTGACGTATTGCCTTATATTTATGAGTTTCATATTGTGTTTACTGATTATGAGGGCACTTTATTTAATATTTGTGGCTGTCCATTGACGAGGGGTGCTGAATTAATGTTGCCTTGGTATATTGTGAAGGGAGGGAAGGGCCTCCAAAACGTCTGTAGCCCAAGATCCTAAAGTAAGGTGCTTCTGCCTATATTGTAGCCTATTTTTTGAGCTGGCTGTTGTTTTTCAGGCCTGTTGGCTGGTCTTTGAAATGCGTGCTGTAATCCGAGTTTTGCATATTATGGAATAGAATCCTGCCGGCGCCATTGTTTTTAATAATCTGATCTCCCAAAAGAATAACCCCGTTTTGATTTTAAAGCCCCTTTGGTCTTCCTTTGAGTGCTGATGGAGTTTGATCGATGACATCTGAGGTTGACCGTCGATGGCGACGTATCAAGGTGAAAGTGATTGAAAACGTTGCAAAGAGAGAGACACCTTCAGCGAACAGCCGACGCATTTTTTCATTCTCTTTGCATCGTAATCCTTCCTTTGCCCAGTTCTGCTTTGACCATTTACCCCCCGCTTCTCCCCTACACTTTCCATTTCCTGGAGGTGTTTCCACACACGCAGCCCACTATCTCTTTGAACAGCGCTGTTTGATGTTAGAAATGAACCGGGGCGTGGGGACCGCGAGGCTTTCTCCTTACCCAAATCCTTTACTCTTTTGTGTTTTCAATGAGCAATCGCGTACTCTTAACCATGCGTGACTTTGATAAAGCTAAACTCTGTAGATGAATAGACCCTCCCTCTGCACACTGACAGCACACTTCATAAGGGGGCTTTTATGTACTGCAGTGCCTTTACTTCCAGGTGGGGGCTTGGACTTTGGCACAATAGTGTTTTGATGCCGCATAAAATTAGAACCAGGTTCAAAAGGCAGGATTTTTCAACGGCCATTTATCATGTCCCCCGTTATCAACTAGGTCGTTTTTCATTTTTCCCCGTGTTTTTTTAGAGAGAAAATAAAAAGGAAGCAAGAGAATAGAGCGGAGCGAGAAAGAAAGCGCAGTGAAAATGAGGTAGGAGATAAAGAGAATGACAAAGGAGGAAAGGTATAGTAGATTGAGTGTTTGTCTCCTCGTCCTTATCCCACCAGTTTCAGTTCCACCGCTCCGTCTTGGTAAACATGTCGACATTCGCTGTTACATTTCCGGAACATTTCTGTTTTTTGCTACCTCAAAGACAAACCTAAACTCTCAAAAGTTCTGCCCAAAAGTATTTCTCTGGACGTAAGCACTCTGCCACACATGCTTACTCTCCGCAGCAATCCGTGGGAGTGCAGGCGGCTTTTGCAGCCGTCTCTGGTGGCTCAAAGTGGGCCGCGTAGCATACTAAGTACTTTGTGTCGGTGGTATGTTATGTAAAAGTAATTCTAGGGCTAATTTCAGTTTAAAGGGGCACAGCTGTGGGCTGCGGTGGGCACGGGCCCGCACGCTGTTAGTTGAAGTGACACTCGAGGTAATTTCAGTGCAAACTGTAAATAGATCGACACAAGAAAGGAGGAAAAACCAGCATGAAATATACTCTGATCATGGATTCCTTTACAGATCATCATCATCTTGAACGATTAATCAGTTATCATAATAGTTGCCGATTAATTTTCTTTCGATTTAATCGTTTTAGCTCTTGTTAAATTGATATGAAAAATATCTACAAATAAGCGGATACGTGTCAGCACAGCTCTGGTCCATATATGGCTGGATGTGAACCTGGGCTCGTTTTTAGCCAGTCAATTAATTTTTATATAGCGTCAAATCATACCAGAATTTATCTCGAGACGCAGGTCTAGACTGTACTCTATAATTTAGAGACCCAACAGCTGTACATTATCCCGCTTTTTACTGGGCTACTTACTTAAGAAATCAATATTTTGACACAAAAACGGTCCTCCAGAATCCGACATCAGAGCTGCGCCCATAGCAACGGTCTCTTATACATAGCAACGGTCTGTTACACAAAACAACGGTCTGTTATACAGAAATTACAGACCGCAGGACGCCGTGATTGACCTATCAGAATACAGTATTCAACACAGCAATGTTATAAGTTCCGCTACTGGTTATTCAATTCAATTTATTTTTATATAGCTTCAAATCATAACAGAAGTTATCTGAAGACGCCAAACAACTTATCGCAGTTTACCACCAAACAAGAATGTTAGAAAGAAGATTGGGGTTTGGGTTAAAATAACTACATTTGTTACATGAAATACCTACGTTTGTTACGTAAGTGGTGATAATAAGGTGTGTAAAATGCGTAACAAAATTAAAATAAAATAAGAAATTGTTAACGTTTCACACTGGACATGAACCGAGGTCTCGTGGGTGAAGGTCCTGTGTTTGTTGGACCCACCGAACCGCCCCTCCCACCCATCCTGTGCGGACTTTCTCGCTCTTTATGCTACGTCAGTTGCTCTGAGAGTCTAATAATGACACAGATGGGTTTACATTAGATTTGGTTGAAGGCCCGATGCGTATGCGACGCTAAAGGGTGCCTCGTTGTGTCGGTATCAGACACCAAGTGACCAAGTGTCGGTATTTGACGAGTTGGGAGTAAGAACTGGTTGGATTTGTATGATTCTGGAGGATGAAGGACTTAGACATCTGTTGGGCTGATCCATTGTGGCTGCCTGAGATAACTAGCACTTTATAAATGGATAGGTGCTTAATTCACCCGAGAACTCTATTGTCTTGTCACCGTTACATTTGCCCGTTGAACAATAGCTCAACCTGTTGTAGCACAAGACCACCGAACATGTTATTCATGAAACCACCGGGTCCTCCTCCTCTGTGTTTCTAGAAAGCCAGCCGTTTATTTTCTGTTTGTGAGCCGGCAGAGAAGAGGGGAGTTCAAGGACTCAACAAGGACTCAGGTCCCCGGGGGCCCCCCCACAGAGACAATGATGACTCTCCCCCACCCACCCCCCCCCACACCTCCTTCCTGTCCTCCATTTTGACACTGAGCAACGAGGCCCGCTCTGACCTTGCAGCGATTTGCAAATGCGCACCTAGCCGGTCGCCGTGAAACGCCCTGCAGCCGGCGGACCAACACCGGGACATGCACAAACACACCCCTCACATGCACATGCAGTCATGCGCACACACACACACACACACACACAAAGGGTATACATCTGCAGAAGGGACGCTGTTTTCTAGGTCCCCATCTCCCCACGGGAGCTCCCTATCATCACAAGGTCCAGCAGTCAACATAACCCCCAGACAGCTCTGCCATTCAGCGCTCCCTCCTCTCCTCCTCTTCCTCGCCGCCCCGTCACACCTCCAGCATAATAAGTGTGTGCAGCAAGTCACACCGCGGCACCGTGTGACCCTCGCAGCCGTCAGCGGCGTAACCCCCACAGCCCCTCCTCCCGGTCAGGACCACTTCACAATCCGCCCTCCTTTGACGCTGCCTCCCAGCCGTCTGTGACGCCGCCGCCGCCATTCGCTGTTGTTTATTTATGACCCCTGGCCCACCAATGAAGGGTATTATGAAAGGGATTACGCCGCCAAAACGGCCTGGCTCAGACCCCCACTCTCATTACTCACCGCTCGTCCCGGGAAGATGCCGGCAGTGCCTGGGAGCGAGAGATTATCAAAGCGCTTGTGACTGTTTGATCACTCGGCAAACTGAACGGGCGAAGAGGTCCGTCTTTCAAGGGACACCTGAAAATGTGCAGTGCTGTGGGGTGGGGGTGGGGGGGGCTACCGTCGCGAAGGCGGCTGTAATTGAAGTGGAAATGACAAAAGGGACTCTGGAGCCTCGGCTGCCAGGACGGACTGAGAGCCCAGAGAGAAGTTAGCGAAGAAGGAGGAGGAGGAAGGACGGCGATGTTTTTCTCACCTTGCCGTGCTCATTCACCTCAACGGAAGTACAGTGAACGCACGAAGAGAGTCGAGGCATCATATTCTCATGATATTTATATATATTTTAAGCTATATATTAGGAGTGGGAATCACCAGAGGCCCTACGATAGAATATTATCACGATACTTAAGTCAGAATACAATCTTATTGCGATTTTAAACATTTTGCGATATGCCGAATATAGTAGCGGGCTCAGTTTTAAAGCTAGAGTGAAGATACTGGCATCATATGAAACCAGAAAATATAAGGAATCCATTGGTACCAGCCATGTCATACTAGCTTGTTGTGAAGGAGGCTAAATAACGCTCCAAACGTACGCTAAATTTTGGCGAGGAAAGATTTTCAAAGGGGTCCCTTGACCTCTGACCTCCAGATATGTGAATGTAAATGGGTTCTATGGGTACCCACGAGTCTCCCCTTTACAGACATGCCCACTTTATGATAATCACATGCTGTTTTGGGGCAAGTCATAGTCAAGTCAGCACACTGACACACTGACAGCTGTTGTTGCCTGTTGGGCTGCAGTTTGCCATGTTATGATTTAATATATTGTTATGCTAAATGTAGTACCTGTGAGGGTTTCTGGACAATATCTGTCATTGTTTTGTGTTGTTAATTGATTTCCAGTATTAAATATATACATACATTTGCATAAAGCAGCATATTTGTCCACTCCCATGTTGATAAGAGTATTAAATACTAACAAATCTCCCTTTTAAGGTACATTTTGAACAGATAAAAAATGTGAAATTTGCAATAAATCATGATTAAATCAATCAAGAAAAGATGCAGAGAGAGCTGCGACTTTAACTTAAATACCACACAGTGCCCTTGTTTCGAGAAATGTATGTAACTTCGGTCTCCTCAAACCTATTTCACTGGCCCGAGCCAAAAAGAACACGGCGCTCAAGGCTGCAAACAAGGCTGCTTCTGTGAAAAGTTGACATTTTCGAAACACAAGGTTTCTGCCTGACAGGGTGAGCAAAAGAGAACGGCCTCACGGACGTTGGCAGATATTCCCTTTAGGAGGCTTTTCACTTTAACAGCTTTTATGCACACAATGTGAAAAAAAACAACACTCATCAACAACGTGTTAATGGTCGCTGCTGGTTATTCAAGCAGGTGTGAGATTTGCTACCATTTTTAACATATTTCAGACGGTGAACAAAACATCAGTTTTGAGCTACATCCAAAAGCAGCAGGTGGACACATTCTCGTAGCTGGGAAACAGCGAGCTCTGTCAAAACTTTTCCCCCAACTTTATCCTCTCTATTATTTCACTATTGTGGCGTTCAGCTTTCATATAAATCCACCAGGAGGAAGAGTGATGTCGTACATCCAGAGATTAGAGAGATCAGAGGGATTGTGAATTGTTAAAGGTAGTGTATATCAGCATGTGGAGGTGTGATGTGTGCTGCCGGCAGCGTGACTTACAGCATGTGGGTGTGTGCAGTACATTTAAGAGTACAGAGCCAATTTAAGGATGTGGCCAGCGCTACATGTTGGTTTAAAGCAGGGTTACTCTCCTACCTGGCGGCTGCCTCAGTGATCTAGCATCGTTGTTTGCTCGGTTACCGTGGGACCCTCCGCTGGCGGCGCGCTCAAGGAGAATGCTCGACGTCAAAGCGTACAGGAGGATCCCATACCGCTCTGTTCTCGACTTGCCTTTTCCTTTCTGACGCACACTGTTGTTCCGTCTCCCTCCGCTTCAGTTCAATAGGAATAGCGTTGCTGATGTGCTTCAATCAAGCTCTTCCTCTCACTTTTCCTGGGTGTGATCGATGCGTGCACGTGTGACCTTCAGCGCATGAGGCGTTAGTCAGCTTACCCCGCCGTACATCTCCAGAGAGCAAAAAGGCCGCCATTGTAATTATCCTTCTTTGTCAATATGTGTCATTTGTCAATAATAACATGTTGCTGTCGGAAAATGAGGATGATTTACAATCCATGTGTGTTGACGTGTTTCAGAATCATGTTAAAGCAGGAGGTATTATAGGAAAAACCTAAAATGCTCAGAGATATGGGTTATTCTACATATTCCAAACTGTATCAAACCAACATATTCTCATACAGTTCGTATGATGTCTTACCAAAAGTTATTTCAAATTTTTCGTGCGTTTTCTTACAAATATCCAGCAACACGTATTTCCATGCATACAGTCTTTTCAAAATAAACTTTCGTCTTCACAGGAAACAAATTGGTTAGGTTTAGGCAACAAAACTACGCAGTTAGGTTTAGGAGTAGATCGACAAGGTTTAGGCTTAGGCAACAAGATTACTTAGGTTTAGGCAACAAAACTACGAAGTTAGGTTAGACAACAAAACTACGTTAACTTTAGGAAAAGATCGTGGTTTGGGTTAAAATAACTCTGGCAGTGCCGTAACTTAAGTATGGAAGTTACGTAACAAAAACTACTTAGTTAGGTTCAGGAAAAGATTGGGATTTGGGTTGAAATAACTACAGAAGTGGAATAACTTAACTACGGACGTTACATGACAAATATTACTTAGGTTTAGGAATCGTGGTTTGGGTTGAAATAATCCCCGAAGAGGCGTAACTTAAGTACGTAAGTTGTGTGTCAAAAAATACTTAGGTTTAGGAAAAAGTTGTGTTTTTTCGGTTAAGATAACTGCAAAAGTTGCGTAAATTTTGTACGGAAGTTACGTGACAAATAAATCAACGTTGACTCATGGCTTCACACGGGTTATAAACAGCGGTCTCCTGGGAAAAAAAGTGTTTTTTGTACCCACCCATCCAGCCCGACCTCCTCCCTGGGCAGCGTTTGTCGCTCTTTGTACTTCCTACTTCACTATTACGTTACGTACAAATTGATTTTGTGGGATATATACGAATTACAGTGCATTACTTATTGTAGGTATAGCTATGAACGGTGCATAAGAACAGCCTGATCAAACATCTGTCCTCTCTTAGATCATGTGTCAGGGGTATGTAGTCATCAAAGTCAAGGTCAATGTCATCTCTTGGGATGTTATATGTAAGCTGTTCATATTTATATGAGGTCAATATATTATGCTATTAGATGCTGGTGGACATACACATCAGAAGGTTTGTTGTTGATTAATGGGTCATGTAAATGACCAGGCACGGAAATAAAACTATCCTCCTCCTCTGTATATATTTCCTCGCTCACACTCTCTCAACCTCCCTTTAATTGGATGAAGCGAATGTAATGACACAGTATTTCATAAGAAAAATAAATGGGCTCCAAATAAGCGGCTGCTTGATTCCCCGGCAACTTAATGCCGCAACAGAATGCGATGACACTTATGAAATGTGCATGGCAGGCAGGGGAAGATGAATAGACTCCGTGGTAGACTGTGGCTGTGCACGTCTGATGCGTATCTGGACAGCAGCTGCCTGGGAGGGATGCTACCAGTCTGGACATGGAAGGTTTGCAGAGGACCCGTGTGGAGGCGTGATAGCAATCAGAAGACAGTCTGGGAGGGAGGGCGATAAAGAAAAACCTTCATCTTGCTGATCCAATGCTATAAATGTTTTCTTAATGGGTCTTGAAAGTATAATTAATCCAAATTGTGTTTTCTAACAGTAGAAATCAGCTTATTTTAGAGCTACAAACTCATCAAATTCCTACACAGAAAAGCCATTAACTACTTAAGCATAATTAACGCCCACTCAATTATTATTTCTCCATAACGGAACACTAAAAATCCTCCAACATGACTTTGAACTCACAACAACAGCCCGAAGCGGCGTAAACATGTGCTTAAATCTGTGTCATGAACAAATCTGCCGAAGGCCTTCTGGTAAAGATATTTGCACAAAAATAACTTGAATAAATTGAATCATATTAGAATCTTCTGATGCAAGTGGTTAAAAGGAATCTCTGAACATCAGCCCATTTAAAATGTAATTAGAAATGTAATGTGGAATTGCTGTAAGATATTCAGTAATAGTTCATGCGTTGTATCACCCCAACTGTAAGCCCTTCTATCTTAGAGAGTTATTGTGCATGAAATGAGAGGAGGGAGTAAAACAAGCCGGGGTGAATAGAACAGAAAATGATCTGCCATACAGTGTGAAGTCCTGCCTTCCTACGCCTGTGTAATTTAATGCTGGCTCTGCAGGACACACTTCGTGGTCGTGTAACGTTAGCGTTTTATATGTACACTCTTAGAAATAAAGGTGCTAGCTAGGACCATATAGGGTTCTTTGGCTTGTCCCCATAGGAAACACTTTTTTGTTTCAGGTAGAACCTTTTATAAAGGTTCCAGCTGGTACCCTCTCAGAGGGTTCTACCTTGAACCAAACATAAAGGGTTATACCTAGAACCCAACATAAAGGGTTATACCTAGAACTGTCTGTGAAAGGTTCCTACCAGAATCCCCAATGAGATAGGGATGCACCGATACTGATATTGGATCGGATATCAGGCCAATACTGACTCAAATAGCTCGATCAGGTATCCTTAGTTAGGTATCCTTACTTAGTTAGGTTTAGGCAACAAAACTACCTCGGGTTAGGCAACAAAACTACTTAGTTAGGTTTAGGCAACAAAATTACTTAGTTAGGTTAAGGCAACGAAACTACTTAGGTTTAAGCAACAAAACTACTTAGGTTGAAGCAACAAAACTACTTATGTATAAACAGAACTACTACCTATTTGTGGTGTCCAGAGCACCCTTTGTACACATCCGTTCAGGAATATAATTGAGGCTTCAGGGTGTTAACCAGAACCAACCCAGGGGGTTCTACCGAGAACCCTTTTATATTCCATTTATATTCCATATATCCTTCTCAACCCACAACAATCACAGTTTTTGGGGGTGTGGGCTGGGAGGATCCATTTCTTCAAAAAGGGTTCTTCAGAAGCAAACGGTTCTGGCTTGAACCTCAGCCTTTCAGGAAGAACCCTTTTGAGGCCCTTATTTCTCAGAGTGTAGTGTCATGAGAGAGGCTCTCATTATGATTTGAAAAGTAATTTATTTTTCGTCGCGGGGAGATTTTGCCGTCAGAGAAACACACATCATCTTTGAGGTTGATGCGAACATGATTGCATGACTTTACTTTCACCACTTTGTGTTCGACGATTAACTCCCACGCACAGATTAGTTTATCCAGTGCCTTCGCATAGGTGTTTGATTTATCTCCTCTGATTAGTCCTCACTCCTGGACTATGTGGGCGTCTACAGAATCAGACATTTGGACTTGTCATCGTAGGAAAAGCACCATAATCAATTCAAGTGTCCCCGTAAGCTGTGACAGTGAGATGCACAATACCAGGCCCTGAATCTGAAGCAGCTAAATGGAATTATTATTTAGATTGTTTACACCTGTGGCTCTACTGCTGTGATATGTCAAAATGTGGTGAAAAAGGCCTATTGATTGACATCTCCCTCACCTGGTGAAGTGGGAAAACTCGCGCCTTTATTATGTTTATTTGCATATATATGGACCTCCTGCTGAGCAGAGGTCTAATCATCCAGGATAACTGAAGACATACAGCTGCTGGTGATTAGAAATCTGACACGGGTTAGTGCTGCAAGTGCTAGACTGATATGTACAATTGCAGATTTAACATGTTGGAAGTGTTGATCACCCCAAACAACAGGGTAAAATTGTGGGCATTCATTTCACAGGGCCTTTAAATAAACAGATGAGCATGTTGGAGTTATTATATTCAATTTCTTTGATATACCTGTAGAGGAATTCAAATTCTCTACACAGACCTATTTTTAGCTGAAGACATTTGCTCAATACATGTAGTTAGCGTAGGAGGGATTAGTGTGTCCTACATGACTGGTGTATCACTTGGCACTATGGCAAAGATAATTAAGAGTCATTAAGACGTTTTCCGCGAGAGCTTTGTTCATTTTCCGTTTCATTTCACCCAAAGCACAGGGTCGGCATTGTCATTCAAGTGCTGTAACAAGACACCGTGGGTCACGCTCGCTAGCTTTAAATATTCATCTAATTTATAAGTTAGAGAGAACAATGTTGAATCCATCAGTAGTGCAAATTGTACCGAGCTGAAACAGAATAGAGGAGTATTGGAGTTCAATAGTGGCCAACTCATTGGTGAGACACTCTGTCACATCCACTGATGCATTGTTAGGAACAGTTGGACACATAACAACGAGTGCAACTCCACCCACGCACACACACCTACACACTAATTCTCAGCAACACAGAGAATATTTTTTATGTTATTTACACATATGCACAAATGACACTGAAAAAGCAGCTCTGCCCACGTGCTGACAGTAAAGACATGAGTCAAAGAGCAAGTTTGTGCCTTTTGTCTGAGCAAGACAGTGAACCATAGATTTCGAGGGCCTTTAAACTGCAACATTATGGTCCCTCTTTGTCAGACTAATCTGAAATTAAAACATATTTATTGGTTCCAACTAAAGTGCAAGAGATCTGTTTGTGCGTTTGATCGATGGCAGCTGGCAGGCTGAGCTCCAGCAGGGGACTAAAAGACAAAGTTAACAAACTTGCGCTGTAGCTTACATGCCATCAATCTCATTACCAATCAGCTATCGGTCTGACGCCAATTAGGGCAATGGAGAATATTTCTAGTGTTCCGGTGTAGCCAGCAGATATCTGGGCCAAGACTTCCTCTTCCGTGCACCGGTCATTGTTTACAGTCCAATTAGCAACTTATTCATGCATCCTTAGCAACACGGAGAATCCTTTTTGCATCTTTTATACATATATGTGCAAATGACACTGAAAAAGCAGCCTAGCCCATATGCTGCCAGTAAAGACACGAGTCAAAGAGCAAGTGTGTGATAATGCCTTTTGTCGGAGTAAGACAGTGAACCATACATGTGCAAGGCCTTTAAACTGCAACATTATGGTCCCTCTTTGTCAGACTAATTTGAAATTAAAACATATTTAATGGTCCCAACTAAAGTGCAAGAGATCTGTGTCTGTGTTTGATTGATGGCAGCTGGCAGGCTGAGCCCCTGCAGGGGAACAAAAGACAAAGAAACTTGCGCTGTAGCTTACGTGCCATCATGCGGTCATTGTTTACAGTCCAATTAGCAACTTATAAGTGCATCGGTAGCAATGCAGATAGTCATTTCTGCATCTTATTTTGAGGGGTTATGTGTCATGTACAAATGACACTGAAAAAGCAGCTCCACCCCTATGCTAAAAGTACAGACTGGGGGCAAAGAAAGAGTTTTTGATAATGCCTTTTGTCAGAGTAAGACAGTAAATCAGAAGCCGGGTTCAAGAGTGCAGCCGTCACTCTACCCCAGCGCTACATCTCAAAGGGAAGCTCCGTCTTCTGTTGGATTTTGTTTCCCATCTTTATGCGCGGGTAAACAGACAGCAGTGACATACACCGAGGGAATAAGGAGGCTGTTGCGCTGCAAAGAGAGATCATAAAACCCCACGATGGGTGTCACAAGGGACTTTTAGGTTTACAAAAGCAATTTTTATTGGCTGAGGTCACAGACTTGTGTATCTCTGTTCCCTGTGCTCCCAATCCCCTGTGACACCGGTAGAAAGAAATCCTCCTCTTGATGTTTCTCTCACTCCATAGCTTGTTCCAACAGTGTGATATTTATGTCTCTTAACATCCACTTTTGTCTCTGTTCTCTGTCATTTTCTGCCCATGTTTTCTCTCTATCCTTTTTGATTCACCTTAGTTTGTGTTATGCAAATGATACCATCTCCCAAGAATCAGTGACTTGCTGTCTCTGGCAAAATTGTAACTCCACATCCCTGCTGTTTGGAAGCAGCAGGACGTGGAAAATAATTGCAGAGCTACAGCTACAATGTTCTGTAATTTTGTGTTTTTGCTGCATGAGAGTGGAAAACTATTATTTGTCTCAAAGCACAACAGGACAGTATATTGTTATTGACATTTCTGGTTTTGGCAATAACAGTCAAAACTTTTGAAGAATCACAAGAATACACACGGCTGAAAAATTGGAAAAACAAATATTCAACATATGCAAAATGTCACAAATCATCTTTTCTGTCTCCTAATGCTTTCTCTTTCTCTCACACACACGATAACACTTTGATAGCTGTGTGTGTGTATGTATGTCACCCCAATATAACTTGCCGTATCTGTCAGCCTCTCCTATATTCTCTTTGATGTCACCAATATGTCAGCGTTAGTCCAAATTGCGACGCAGCTACATGTTCAAAGAGCAGTCAAACATCCTTTGCGTACCTGAGCAACTAATGAGGCAAACACACTCCAGTCTGCTGCGTAATGTGCACAGTTGGGGTGGTCAAGTATGCAATGATTTTGTTTTTATTCATTTTATTTTATCATAATTATTAGTATTTAGTTGAATCATCTTAGGCAAAATCAAATGCTGTGCCCCATTTGATACAATTTCATAACTTTTTTCTATATAAGTTAAAGTCACATATCTTTGAAGAATTTGATTAATATATGACAAATAAGTGCTCTGTGTATTTGTCAATTGATCAGAAGTGAAAAGTCAATCGATTAAAATACTTAATTGCAATTAAGCGCATGATTGTCCATAGTTAATCACGATTAATCGCAAGTTAATCGCAAATTTTTTATCTGTTCAAAGTGTACCTTAAAGGGAGCTTTGTCAAGTATTTAATACTCTTATCAACATGGAAGTGGGCAAATATGCTGCTTTATGGTGTTGGTCAAACTTTTTTGGAAGAGAAAACAAATGTTCAGTTTTGCCAGATTAGATGGTTTTCCACCTAATTGGGCTTCTTTTTATTTGATTGCTCAGGAGGAAAATGGCTTTGGGCAGCTTGGGCCCCATTTTGTACCATTTGGATGGTTGCCCCAATGAGTAGTGAGGCTACATTCCAATAAATGGAGATTGACAACTATGAGTTCTGTAGGCTTGACATGCAATGACCGTTAAATTGTGACCAACAAAACCAAATTACTTTTGTGATGGCTGGTTTGAGGCTCTGATACGGCCATTTAGTGTCCAAGTCCCGGGTTTAAAGTATGACTTATAATAATTGTCGTAGTTGTGGGCACCCACAGTTTCTTACCATGTCAGACTTCAGATTTGTGGCAATGTTGGTCTGTTCCCACATCTTAGCAATAGTACAATTTTATCATAACCAAAAGACGGCAACAGTGTGATGAGGCACTGAGCGTTTATTCTGCGCTGAGCTCTGAGCGTTTGGTGTTTTTTTTCTGGTCGCTGAGAGTTGAAAAATGTTCAACTTTGGGTAACAACTAAGTACTCTACCTTGTGCCGACATTTTTACTTCTGCGGAATTCCGTATCATAGCAACCAAAGCTCAGCTGAAAAAAGGCTGCGCCTCATTGCTTTTCTATGATCTGCATTTAATGATAAACAAGTATTTAATTAGAATATCTGTGAAATAAAAAGCAACAATATACTTAATAATATCCTAACAATAAAGCTTATTTATATAGCACAATGTTAAATGGAGTAATTGGCAAAAAAACAAAACAGAAATAATACCGTATATCGCGCTGTTGAGCCAATCATTTTCACCGTAGGGGAAATTCCTTCACTGCGATGTGTATGTACGTCCAACCCATTCTCGTGAACACGATATCTCAGGAACGCCTTGAGGGAATGTCTTCAAATTTGGTACAAATGTCCACTTAGACTCAAGAATGAACTACTTGGACAGACACGGATGTAAACTGCAACTTGACTGGTTGGCGGAGGCGGTAATTCTAGTTTACATTATGATTTAGATGGAATGTAGCTTCAACGTGAAAATAGTTATTTCTGCTCCAGCTTTTCTCTGTTATATTTCATATCTACAGTCTGTACACTTGGCCGTTGTCTGAACAGAAAAATAACCTGCTCTGGAGCTGACCTGCACTCAACCTGAAACTATTTCACTCACTAGTATTGGATTTAGTGGAGAATTTTAATGCAATGGCGTCCAATAGGCCTCATCAAGGCCATAATAAATTTCTGGGGGATACAATGCAACGCAGATACTGAAAAACTACCGACTAAGGGTCAGGGTGAAAACAAATTCCTATTTAAAGGGGAAAAGAAATACAGCGTTATGCTTTATTAGGCCCTACAAATGTCAGTGCTGCAGAGAAGCCTGGCCTGTATTGAATGAGCCCACTGGCCACGGGAGGATTCCTACTTCCATAAGCCTTCATGAAGCTACATAGTTCACAGGACAAAGTCTGCTGGGTATTTTCAGTTGAAACTCTGGCTAGCTTTACCGCTGGAAAAATATCAGGAATAATTGGCCATTAGTGTATTTGGGGTAAACGAGCATAATCAAACGCTTTTTAAACAACACTGTTGTTTGTCTGCACATGGGTGTACATCTATTCTCTCCATATCTGTGTTTGTGTGTACGTTTGAGGAAATAGCATTAGAGAGTGACGTGCAGAGTCATTACTTCACAGCAGGTTACTGACAGGGCATTAGGCTCTCCTGCAGCGGGGCCTGCGAAATTGTGCTCATTATGGCGTCTCAGTTCAGATCCGGGCCTGATTTGCTCGCCTTTGCATGGCTCCTGGTTGTCGCCGAGTGTGGCAGACAAAGAATCAGCAGAACAAATCTCATTAAGGGAAAAGACAAACTTACAATTGGAGCCGACATCAAACTGTAAGCGGTAAATATTGACAAAGTAAGGCAGCGAGCCGAACTCAGCAGCAGTGCTGATGCTCTTTTTTTTGTGACCAGCAGTTTGTCTTTGTTCTTTTACATTTAAATTTCACTTACTGCATCAGTTGTTTACACTGCACAGTGTGCTGAATACTGTTCTGTAAAGTTTTTATTTGTTGTTTATTTGTTTTATTAATTAGAAATAGATGAGACTAATCATCAGGATTTCTATTAAATGGCTAAATACGGATTTCACAGCTCACAGCATTTCTATTGCCTCAGCAGGGCTCTCAACATTGCCATGTCTGATCCGGTCGTGTCTAGGGTTATATTCCCCAAGTTGCGAAACTCTCACAAGATGGTTGTAGTTAGGCATTGACCTGGAATGGTTGATGTTAGGCATTGATTTCAAATAGTTAAGGTTAGACATTGATCTTGGATGGTTAAGGTTAGGCATTGACCTTGAATGGTTAAGGTTAGGCATTGACCTCCGATGGTTGAGGTTAGGCATTGATTCAGAATAGTGAAGGTTAGACATTGACCTCCAATGGTTAAGGTTAGGCATTGACCTTGAATGGTTAAGGTTAGGCATTGACCTCCAATGGATAAGGTTAGGCATTGACCTTGCATGGTTGAGGTTAGGCATTGGCCTCGAATGGTTGAGGTTAGGCATTGACCTCAAATAATTAAGGTTAGGCATTGATTTGGAATAGTTAAGGATAGGCATTGACCTCCAATGGTTGAGGTTAGGCATTGACCTCAAATAATTAAGGTTAGGCATTGATTTGGAATAGTTAAGGATAGGCATTGACCTCCAATGGTTAAGGTTAGGCATTGACCTTGAATGGTTGAGGTTAGGCATTGACCTCCAATAGTTAAGGTTAGACATTGACCTCCAATGGTTGAGGTTAGGCATTGACCTTGAATGGTTAAGGTTAGGCATTGATTTTGAATGATTAAGGTTAGGAGAGATTGTCTGGCAGCAAGAGTTTTTGCACGTTTTCCGAACTTGGGGGTCACCTTCTAGACACGACACAATCATATCAGAGTTTCTATTGGCCCAAAGCTAACGTGGTTGGGGTTATTGGACAAAATAGTGCAAATGACACCCTATCTGTAGATATGTACTTGTTAATGAAACGGCAAAATTTTATAATTTCTTGCAAATTATTTTGCGGACAGAGTGCCATGGACCCCCTTTGAGAATCACTGCTTTAGATACTAAATATTTCTTAATAGAACCCCATGCACACCGCTGTGCAAACAGCTTGGCAGGCCTGCCGAGCCTAGTTATGGTTGCTAAGTGTTGGGGACACAGTTAATTCTTAAAATAATGAAAATTTTGTGCAAACATTGTAGCTGTTGTACATTGCAGTAATATCAGTCTAGAGGATAAGCCAAGCTGAAAGACAGTTGGAGAAAGGAACTACACTATTCTGGAAAAAGAAAAGAACAAGAGTGATATTGACAGAGCGGCGGTAGCTCACCTGTGTTATTTCCCACTACATCACTGCTGCTGTAGCAACAATAAAGCGGAGCTGACAGCCCTCACTAACTGGCCAGTCAAACCAAAACTGAGCTCTGACCTCAGGCTGTGTCTCACATAGCTCAGCTACGATTTCCAGCAGAGTATCTGACTTTTGTGAAAATATCCTCCATGGAGGTTTTGCACTGTATTTTGAAGCTAGTATCACCAGAGACAAGGAACATATACGGAAATACAGGTTTATTTTTAATAGGTCCCAAATATCCTACTGTTACTATATTACATATCAGATGATTAAACTGTCAGTAGGGGCCTACTACACCCAGTAGTAGGTTTCATCATCTATTCACATGGTAGATCACCAAAAGAAGGCATAAAAGAACACGACAGCGACCTCTAGCGACTGTAGTAGTTCTGACAGGAGCAGAAGCGGAAGTCAGGCACTGTAGTATAGACAGTGTGAAACTCCATAAGGGGTGGAGGTCGGGGACGATGGACGATCACAAAACACAGGAGACCGGAGTTTGCATCCCGTGTGAAACCAACAATATGTAGTTGTCTTTGTGCGCGTAGTTATTCCAACCCAAAATACAATGTTTGAACTTAAACTTAACCAAGTATTTTTGTTGCCTAAACCTAAACAAGTTGCAGTTTTGTTGCCTAAATCTAACTGTATTTTTTGCCTAAACCTAAAGAAGTTGCAGTTGTGTTGCCTAAACCTAAAGTTGTGGTTTTGTTGCCTAAACCTAAAGAAGCCTTTTTGTTTGTGCTCAAAACGTAACGTTTCATTCAGTTTTACATGTGAGAACATGTTGCTTTTAAGTTTCACAACGTAGTAGGCGTAGTAGGCCCCTAATGACCCATATCTATGATCCTTATAGCGACTGATAACGCCTATTTAATGGCCTGATGACAGTCGAATTAGGTGAACAGTTGGACTATATATGTCGATATAAGTTTAGCTGAAAGTGACTTTTTCTGCTTCTCTGCTGAGGCCTCTTCCTTTAATGATGTCAGAAGTCTGGCTAGCCTGCACACACTGCAGCACTCAGAGCCAAATGACACTCTCCATGGTTGTTCCAAACCCCAATGCATTTTGCCTCTGAAAAGACTCCAAATGGGGCTAAATTTAGAGTGCTGGCCTTATAGTGTGCCTTCCCCTTCATATAGCCAGCATATCAATATGAGACAGTCAAAGACAGGACAACGTTGAGCTTGTATTTTTCATCTCATCGTCTCTTGCTATCAGCCATACTTCTATCTTGTAATTAAATCTAATTGCACATTCAGAGCAATACAGCTTGATGGGTCTGGCTAATTGGTCCCATATTAGAAACCATAATTACCAGTGTGGCCGCAGGATAATGTGTTTTGCATCACCATTGTCACTCATTTCTGGCAGCAGAAGCATCCAACACCTCCTGTGGTCTCTTTTCCATACATGGATTTAGGTTTGTGTGCTTGTAGATGTGTGTAAGATACTTAATTAATTCCGATTAAAAAGGGTTCATGCAAATCAGACCGACACAATGCATAAAAATTAGCATTACGGTAAAGTGCTTGAAGTGAAAGAGGAAGATGCGTGTGTTTGAAAAGGGGTATTCTGAGTAAATCAGTGAATGAATGAATCACTGCATATCTGTGGACATGTTATCTTGAATGTACACATAAATAACATCCAGATGGTGATAATAAGAACAAGCACAAGCATCCTTCACTGTGTCACAGTGTTAAGACTCCCCCGCCTGGAGTTAGTGATAAGATTAACAGTAAAGCACATATCCACGTCTGCACACACTGGGCTTGTTATCTACAGTAGGAAGCTGATAAGGTGTAAATATATATATAATTTTTTCTGCAATTCAACACATATGGACAATTTTTTCAATTACTCTACATTGGTTCATGTGCAATAGTTACATAAATGCACTTGAACCAAAAAGGGACTGGTTTACTTGCTGTTTTCTACCTTACTATTCTTGTCACTAGCAGTGTTTCCAGTCAATTGTTAAGCAAACTTTGGAAATGTCGCAAAAAAAGAAATGCAAATAAACTCGGCTACAGTGTAGTTTGGTCAGAAGTTGGCGCTATAGGCTACGCATGGCTATAATCCACCAGTAAACGGAGTAGAAGAAGTAGAGGTTTCAATTGGGTTTAGTTGCTTTTTCATGTCAGCTACTATTTGCCATGTTTCATGCTGTCCGGCGACTAAGACGATATAAATATATATCCGAGAAGACGCCAACAGCAAAAACAGCTGATCAGTCATATGAGTTAAATGTTCATTACATCAGAATTTATTCAGCAAAAGGCGTTTCCAAAACCCATTTAGCACATCAACTCTTTTTCGACAAAGGCAAAAACCAACTCAAGCGAGCGTTAAAACTTTCGCAATTCAGGAAGTTTTATCGAATTTTACCATTTCCATACTGATGCAATACTTCAGAAGTAGCAGTCACGCGGACAGGACAACTGCTTCAATTTGTCCAAGTTTAGGTGAACTGTACAGGGAGACCTGAAAATAAACAGCACTTCAGGGCCTGTATTTATCAAGCATCTCAGAATCCCTCACAGGAATGACACTTAAAGTTAAACCTCAGAGTGGGACTGAGAGATATTCACACTACCCACACTGACTTTCTGCAAGGAGAAGTAAAAATTATGATGATGTGTTGTACTTTTTTGACAGTTGCAGTTCAAGATATCAGACAGTGGTACAATTCAACACGCTAAAAATAACACCTTTTTATGTGTAGGTTGTATGTATATAGGTAAATAATATAGTTAAATAACTCATATTATTATAAGGTTATATCAATTATCAATTAAGATCAAGAAATCAAGCAATTATTTACTTGCGGAATTGTTTTGTCCATAAAATGTCATAAAATAGTGAAAATTTCATGACATAACATGATAAGTTTGTATGTCGTAACAACATGAAAATATCTTGTTATCTTATAACGTGAAACATTTTATGTTATAACAATAAGTTATCACATTTTAACATGAAAGTTTCACGTTATAATGAGATTAATGGTATGTTCTTATAACAAAAAATGTTTTCGTGTTTATCCATAAGTGTGTTTCTACCTGAAAGCCACCTCCTGCCGATCTGAACAGGTCATTCCCCTATGTTAAGAAAGTCCAAATGTTTTTCCTCCCGGTCCCAAAAAGATCACAGTTAGGACTGATGTCCTACTCTGATAAATACAGACCCTGAACATTTTTTAAAAGACCTCCTTGGCTTTCAACTAAAGCTAGCATCCAATTCAGTTTTTACAGATCAGGTCGGGTGAAGCCTGAATGCTTATAGCAACTTGGTCATTCTGCCTGCCTTTGCTTTAGGAATATATTGTATGGAGGAATACAATCAATACAACTCACAGTTCAAAGATCAAAAACATCGTGCATCGCCATTCAAGGTTTCACCACAGTGTTTAACACTGAAGGCCAAACATTAGAAACTCTGTCACTGTTACAACCCGGAGTGGGGTAGGGGTAAAGGAAGTAACCTTTGAGCCGATGTTATCAGGCAATCACTTGTTTATTAATTAGTGATTGAAATTAAAGCAATATAACACATACAATGGATGGAATTAGTACAACTGAAAACGAGGGTTTAGGGGTGGCCGAAACGGAGGAAACAAAAAGGCACACACCCTAGCCCTGAACGAGCCTAACCAGCAGACAACTCAAACAACTGTTCTACTCACAGCAAAATATACTAAACACGAGTACCTCAAACTAGTTAACAGCTAATATTACAATCTAAAGTCCACTGACTCCAGTGGACTTATACACAGGTTCTAGTTAACAGTTTCCACACACACAGTCGAGAGGCACGGGGAACAGATCAAATGAAATCACTGCCCGCCTTGGTCTGGTCACAGCTGGCCTTTAATTATTTCCCCCTCGGCCCAGCCGGCTGGTGATTGGCTAATCACTTGTGTCGTGGCAGAGGCAGGACCACAAACGGCGGGAAACAAAGGGCATCCCCCTGAGAGCGTTCCGGAGGCGTGGCCCCGAAGGGAATCTCCAAGACGTGACGTCGTCTTGGAGCGACGGGACAGCTGGACGCACCAAGAGAAAAAGAACACAGGGAACAGCGCCGCACAGCAACATGCAACAATACAATACTAACAATACCGAACGGTCACCTCGGCGACCGTAACAGTCACGGTAAAGTTCCTTTAGCTCTGCCTGCTCCTACCAAATCTTTTGACATATTGATTAACCACTGCAGTTACACACAATAACCGATTTGACCTGAATTTGGCTTCTGCTGAACACCACTGTGGGGAAAAAAATAACTCATCTGTGATTTATTCTAGTTATTATAGTGGGTCTGATGACCAAGAGAGAAAATAAGCTTGCCTACTCACCCGAGGCGAACGATTTAGAGGAAAGGCAGATTAACAAAAGAGCCCATTTGGTTAGTGGAATAAGGCCGTGTGTAAAGATTTGCCTATTTTCTAGTGTCTTTCCACACTTAACACAGTGTACCAATGTTTAACTTATATGCATGTGTTTATAAGACCTGCTTTCGCTTTTGTATTCCATCGCTGTGTCTCGTTACTGTTCGCGGCTCCATCGACCCAATTTCCACATGGGGATCATTAAAGTTTCATCTTATCTTAAATCTGAAAGCCAAGAAGGAGAGAACGAGAGAGCAAGACAACAGAACAGAGAACTGGTGGTGGTGGATATCAAAAGTGTTAATCACACCCTCCATCTCATCCTGTTGTCCTTGCGTGCACCATCTGACACTGCAGGCAGGCTTAAGCCGTTCTTTATTTTAAATTGAAACTTGAGCTCCTTACTTTGTTGAAGAACTCCAGTAAATAAGGACAACATCAGAATCAGAATCCGGTGTATTGCCAAGTAGGTTTTCACATACGAGGATTTTGCTTTGGTCAGTGGCAGGACTGTACTACATGTACTCCATAATATCATTAAATTAAATATAATCAAACTTGTAATACTGATGATACTGAATAATAATTTAAAAATATTAATATATTGTAAAAAAATGTACTACCCTTAATAGTCTGTCACAGGGCACACGTTTCATTGTTAAATAAACCTTGTGGTACACCTGATGCTGAGAGTATGCAGGCTGACTCGATAGGGAGGCACTCTGTTGGGGGCTGACACATGCTGTCATTGACCTTTTATTAATTGAATATGCTGGCTGCTGCATTTTTATACTTTTTTTGTATTAATCATTTATTAATTCAGCCTTTATTTATTTCTCGGGAATACATTGAGGGTTGGACTCATTTTTAATGATGCCGAGATTACATTAGGCAACAAAAACCAATATACCAAATATAAACAAAACAAAAACAGGAAAAATTATATTTAAAAGAAATTTGACCAATAATAAGAACACAAACATCAACATTGGTTTAAATAATTATTTTTTAAAAAATACCATAGGATACTGTACAAAATATAATAGGAAACCATTAAGGCAGCGTTTTTTCGCACGTCAATATATTTTTCCAAACTGTTGTTTTTGTCATGAGTATTTTCACACAGAAGGCGAATATTACTCAGCAAAAAAGCTACTTACTTTTTTTTACAGAAGGAGGTCGATTTTTCTGAGCTTTCAGACCACGAATGAATGTATTAATATGATAATGCGTTAACGCAAATTAATTTTAACGGCACTAATTTCTTTAACGCAACTTGCAATTTTTTACGTTGTGGCGGGTTCAGTTTTAAAGCTAAAATGAATATACTGGCATCATATGAAACTAGAAAACCTAAGGAATCCATTGGTACCAACCTAAGGAATCCATTGGTACCAACCTGAGGAATCCATTGGTACCAACCTAAGGAATCCATTGGTACCAACCTAAGGAATCCATTGGTACCAACCTGAGGAATCCATTGGTACCAACCTAAGGAATCCATTGGTACCAACCTAAGGAATCCATTGGTACCAACCTAAGGAATCCATTGGTACCAACCTAAGGAATCCATTGGTACCAACCTAAGAAATCCATTGGTGCCAACCTAAGGAATCTATTGGTGCCAACCTAAGGAATCCATTGGTACCAACCTAAGGAATCCATTGGTACCAACCTAAGGAATCCATTGGTACCAACCTACGGAATCCATTGGTACCAACCTAAGAAATCCATTGGTGCCAACCTAAGGAATCTATTGGTGCCAACCTAAGTAGTCCATTGGTGCCAGCCTAAGGAATCCGTTGGTACCAACCTAAGGAATCCATTGGTGCCAACCATGTCATACTAAGTTGTTGTGGAGGAGGCTCAATAACGCTCCAAACTTACGCTAAATTCTAGCGAGGAAAAATGTCTTGACCTCCAGATATGTGAATGAAAATGCCATTTTATGATTTGAGCGTATTTTTCATTCTAAATGCAGTACCTGTGAGGGTTTCTGGACAATATTTGTCATTATTTTGTGTTGTTAATTGATTTCCAACAATAAATACATACATACATTTGCATAAAGCAGCATATCTGCCCACTCCCATGTTGATAAGAGTATTAAATACTTGACAAATCTCCCTTTAAGGTACATTTTGAACACATAAAAAATGTGCGATTTAATCAAGATTAACTATTTTAATCGACTGAATGCCCAAAAAACAATACATGATATTGCTCACAGTATCCCTGTACACCAACGATTCAGTATGTGCTGCACCAAATGTACAAATGAGCAGAATGTTTCGTGGCTTGAGCTGTGAATAAATTCCGGGCACACACGGTGTACAAATAAATCAGGCTGAAGTGCATCGTTAGTGCAGATCCAAAACAATAAATCTGAATTATTATCTAGCGCTTTTTAATCAGATTAATTGTTGTCTTTGACGTTATTTTGAAATCAAAGAAATCCTGACTTTACCTCCTCAGCCCTGGATGTATGTTTGATTTACACCCACTGCTGACTGCCGTACAAGAAGTTATTGGATTACTGCTCACTCCCTCTGTGATTTCACTGTACAGTTCATACTATAACAGTTAACGTCTTTCTCTCCTCATCTTCTTCTTCTCTCTCAGTCGTACTGTTATATAAATGTAAGCATAACCTTTCCACCTGGCAGTGGGAAGACGGATAATTCCCTCTCAGATGTATCACCTGATACCGCTGATGTACGGCCCATAAACTCTTCGCAGGCACTAAAACAACAAGGGGGGGTGGCGTGATAGGAATGTGCGTTGTAGCAATGTCAACTTTAAACAGATAGCAGGTGCTTAACTCCTAGCTGTAAAAACTGACAGTCAACACATAATGTATACAGTCCAACGCCTCCCTATGAATCATGGGAGCGATGCGATAAAGAGCTCACAGACACTGCCGCCGTTCACTAAAGTTGATTCATTAACAGTTATTCTTTCAGGAAGTCTCATTGAGACCTGAACTAATTATATACCTACAACATCTCAATAATTACACAACAACATTTTAAAATCGTACAGTGTATGCTCAGTTTAACCGACCAAACTCTCAACTATATCTGTTTCCCAACGACTCCTTTAACATCAGAACTAGCCCTCTTATTTCATATTTGTTTTTTGGTCTCTGATCTAATTTCATTTCAATCTCATCATCGCTGCCATTTCAGAAATTGAAATAAAATGACAGTCCCTGTTGATCAAACCCCATCAAGCTTAGAGCACAGACTGCCTCTTCACAACCTTTATGACTCTCATCGCGGGTTCATCTATTAATTTTTCACTTAATTAAATCACATGACAATGAGCACTGTTGCAAATAGCAATTAGCCTAATTAAACTGATAGAAAGATGATCTGTAAACTCTTACATTGATTGTGGGTGTTTTTAATTAGTCATTTAATGGGAGGTACAATGCAGGCCTGGTTATTGAATGGCAACAAATAAAGCCCTGCAGTATTAAGTGTTAGTCACTCGTCTTTATGGTTGGAGTGCAGTGCTCAGATAAGACAGAATTAAAAGGCACAGTTAGACAGAAGAGTATTACATATTTCATGAGTGTAACAGATGATTTATTTTGTATAATGTATATAGAATAAGTGCATAATCTGTGTGCAGTAGCCCCTGTTTTATCCCCTCTGCCAACATCATGTACAACCTTAAATGTCCTCTAAAATGAACTAACTTTGAGGGAAACCACCTGTGTTTCATTATGTGTGTTGAGCAAGTTTCAAGTGATTTTTTGATAGCTGAAACCAATGGGCCCTTGGAAGGTGGAAAATACGTATTTAATAGCACATCTCCACCCGCATAAATTGGAAAATGGTTGTCAGTACTAAGTTTTAAGCACACAGGATTTATTGGACGAATTGTGCAAAGCCACTAGGTCATTTAAACGAATACTTCACCCCCAAAATTACCATTTTTGTATGCTTGACTTTCCTGAAGAATCATCTAAAACACTTCCGCATAAACAGTTTCATGCTTGCGCAGACACGTTACTTGGCCGTACAAATCCGAAGTGTTTTAAATAGTAAGGTTTTAGCGAAGAGGCATGTGTTTGGGAAGTAGTGAGCATACAACTAGATAAATGAGAATTATACTGCATGAATTGTGTGAGAGTTTCTAAACGGATGTTTTATCGAGTTTTGCTGTCTTTTAAACCTGGCTTCCATTTACTTTAATTCATCAAGACTTTTCTTTGTTTCTAGATTCTTCATTCACTGTGGAGGCATGCGAGAAGAACAAAGTTGTCTTCAAGAATTCAAGGCAACACGGGGTGAGTCATTGTTTTACAAATGGTCCTTTTTGGGGTGAAGTGTTCCTTTAATATCAGTCAAGCCCCAAAAGAAAGAAAAATTTACCTTTTTTCGTTCTGAAACTAGAAAACCTAAGGAATCGATAAGTACAAACCATGTCATGTTAGCTGATGGGGAAGAATGCTAAATAACGCTCCAAACTTGCGCAAAAGTTTGGCGAGGTAAAACTGTCGGCCATTTTCAAAAGGGGCCCCTTGACCTCTGACCTCAAGATATGTGAATGAAAACGCTGAGATGAACAGAGTGAAAACTGTATCTTATTAGGTAAAACAGATGTTGACAAGCTGCATTGAAAACAGGTAATAAATCACAATATATCTTATTGCAATACTCAGCATATTGTAAAATGTTTAGAATCACAATAAGCTCGTATCGCGATAATATCATATCGTGGGGGCCTCTGGTGATTCCCACCCCTAGTGGGCGCTACGCTTCTGTAACAACGTGGTCCCGCCACTGTGGGTTGGGGTTGGCGTTGTCAGCAGGAACCGCCGTTTGAGCGCTGTGCAGTGCAGCAGCGATTAGATAGCCAGTGGGACACACACAGCTTCCATTCACATGATAAGTATTGAATGAAGTACTCTATTGGTATCGGTATCACTTTAAGGGTACTGTTATTGGTTTTGGCATTGTAATTTTTTAAACGATACCCAGCCTTAATTGGAGTCCACCTTTGTACTAGTTGATTTCATGCCAGTGCCTTTACTTTATTCATATATATTTTTGTAAAGTTGGTACATTTTGTCAGTCCCTAACTCAGTTTTATCAGTTGGAAACAAACCCTAGCCGACTATTTATTCCATCACAAATGGAGCAGAAAAATCAATCAGATAAAGTGCCTCATTGAAGCCGGACCCGCCAAGTTCAACATCCACGCCGCCTCAGCGTGGCTGCTCTTACGCAACCAAGAAGTTCTGATCCTGACAGCTCTCAGACATCCTCCTTTCAAGGGCACAGACGGAAAAATGAATTTGCGGCAAGAGAGGGGGGTCAGTGAATAACTATGTTTAAGAGTTTTTAGGATCTCTGGCGCTGCACACGATCCTTCCCCGCCTCCCGCCTCCTGACCTGAGCTACACTCAGGAATGAGTGACAAGGTCGAAACACATCCAATTCCAACTTAATTGAAACTTTAACAGAGTACAAACTAAACTTGTCTTTTTCACAGTGGCGAGTGGGTGCAGTTTGTTGTCAGGGCAACTGTTTGACTCTCTTATTGTGATGTGTAGAAAAGTGTGTGATTGTCAGTGCAGTGAGGAAAGGAAAAAAAGCCTTCGTCCTCTCTCCTTGTGTGACTCCTGCCTTCCTCATCTTCACTTGGTTTATCAGAACAGGATAAAGGTGCACAGAGAAGTACACTGACCTGACAGAGACAAAGATATAGGACCTGAGGATTCTGGGAAATAATGGTTTGAAAGAAGCCTCAATCAAATGGCCTTGGGCTCTAGAGAGGTTTTTATTTGTTAGGCTGGATGTTTTGGTTCCACCCAGAGAAAAATACTGGAAGAATGATTCCTTTTCCACATAGCTGTATTATTATGAGCTTCTGACAAACAGTTGAGATGTACACTTACAGCAGAGGAGCACAACAGACATTTCATAAACAAGTTATACCAAAAGAATGATCATTCTCAGTCTTTGTAGGAATACTGTAGATCAGACTTGCTCATGTTTTGGTTTTGGTGTTGTAACAGCAAGACAGGATCCTCTTTTTGTGGCCTTGCATGCACTAGAAAACGGATTATTTCCTATACAATTCAATGAGGCTACACTCAGTGAGGCTCCCAGTGATCAGAGTGACATGGTCAATGCTCACGACTCGTTATTGTGATTAAATCTGTCTTAGTTGAAACATTAAAACAAGGACTGTCAAAGCTAACGTGATAATAATGCGTTAACACTAATTTCTTTAACGCATTAACGCAACTTGCGATTTTTAGGTTGTAGCGAGCTCGGTTTCATCTAGTATCAATGAAACTAAAAAAACAAAACTTGCACTAAATTTTGGCAATTTCACCTTCATTCAATAAGTCAGACAGTCATTAATAAATTAATAAATATCAATAATTAAACAAAATTATTACATATTAAATAATAAATAAAATAATTATTGTTTTTAAAAAACTATTGCCTGCAAACTGTATTTAAGAGAAAAAATTGTCAATCTTAATAATAAAAAATTAATTTCCACAGACCAATCTGACTTCAAAATAATAGCACGCCACCTCACAGTGTCACTCACACAATAACAGGACATCCTGATCTGGTATTTCAAAATTAAAGCCCTCTGAAATGTCATATATGCTCGATATATTCCCTCTAAATTTAGATTAATTTAGAGAATAATAGAATGATCATGCTGGTGTGATCCTACGCATCAACGGGTTTAATCAAATAGTAAAAGAAAATATGAAAATATTGAAATATATATAGCCATATCGCCCAGCCTTTATTCCTGGTTGGCTTGAGTGTGAGTCATTGAGACAACATCGAGGTCAAAGAGGTATTGGCGTTTCTCCTCAGAGGCTCAGAGTTCCTGCAGAGGGTCGGCCGCTGTGAGGAATGCCTCCCATCAGATAAAGAAAGTGAGAAATGAGTCGTGGATTATCTCCCTCTGAGATCTCTGGTCAGGTCATCTTTCCAACAGGGCAGGCCGCGCTCCTCTATTGATCACAAAATGATTAGACATTAACCGCGTCGGACGGCCAACAAAAAGACAGACGATCTAATCAGAGATGCCGTGAGAAGTAGCTTCGGTTTCATCTGTCACTGCGGCCCTCCAGTCAAGCCCCATCAACTGGGCTTTTTTTAAACCCAAGTGACTCCTACGAGGTGCTGGAGGATCATGCTAGGATGGAGGCCATTTAGTTGTTGGTCAAGGACAGGATGGAAGATGAGAGGAGGGTGTCAGGGGAAGAAAAACAAGCACACTGAGTAGGCGTGAAGGCTTGTGGCATCAGTTTCTATGTCTGTACTGAAGGATCTGTGAATTAAAGATACTTTTGTTAATTTTTAGTTTAATGCGCTATGATTTTAGTACATCATATCTAATTAAGTGCAAAACTATATTTTTTCTGCATCATTTCCTTATCTTTTTGTGTATGTATTGGAGAAGACGTTTAGGACGAGTAGAATAGAACTACGGTATATTGCAGCCCCATCACGACACACACTTATGTACTTCACATACACACACACAGTCATTTTTGACGGGCGGGCGTCATCTCAGCTCACATCGATCCGTCCCAGAGGCGAGTCATCCGGTCCAGCGGCTAATCACACAGATGGATCTCGCGTCCGACAGCCCGTCATAAGCAGTGAGACCGCTACTGGATCACTTCCTGTCACCACTGACACACTCCGATGTCAAGACACACACACACGCACACTTTTCTGTTAGGCACTGTAATATTATTTCTTTTTGCTGAAGGGAGCATCGTGTAAATATCGTCTTTTTCTCATCCCAGATATTATTTTATTCATCCCTTGTGGGATTTATTGAATTTATTAAAACAAATTCAATTGTTCTAGTGAGGGTGAATTTTGACAGTTTGGAAAGCTCATATGATCAGATATGCACACTAAATGTGAATATTTTCTGGTTACCTCTATGACAGTAAACTGAATATCTTTGAGTGGTGGACAAAACAAGACATTTGAGGACGTCATCTTGGGCTTTGGGAAACACTGATGGACATTTTGCACCATTTTCTGACATTTTATAGAACAAACAACTAATCGATTAACCGAGAAAATAATCGACAAAGAAAATAATCGTTAGTTGCAGCTCTAATGCACACGTTTTCTTCACAGTGTTCTGAACTCACACACCTCTATTTTATATCTCACCTTATCTCTAAAACCAAATCTAAAATTGTAATCGATTTCATGCAAAATGCATAAAAACTAAAACATGTCGTTCATCATCACGTCACGTTTTTATCCAAAGAATTATTCTGCTTCAACACATATTTGTTGGCGATTAGCCTTTCAAAAACAACCAAACAAACGTTACACACTATTCAGATCTGCGAGCTTAGCAGTTAGTGTCGTTAATATATTTCTAATAATATAACTTTTCTCATCCCAGATATTATTTTATCCATCCCTTGTGGGATTTATTGGAAAAAAACAAATTCAATCGTCCTACTAATGGTGAAATTTGATAAAACATATTGACGATTTGAACTTGTCTCTAAACCCAAATCTAAAATAGATTTATTTCATGCAAAATGTGAATGTGAATTGTGAAAGGGCAGTGTTTTGAGTCTTGGTACTGAGAGTGCACTGCATTTTGCCATACTTCTCAGTATGAACGCACTTGTGCACTCAAAATAGTAACTGTAAGTTCGTAAGTATGCTAATTGAGACACAGCATCTATCTCTCTCTCGAGACCGCGCACTCGCTAACGTTACGAACACAACCGATGCACTAGTGGAAAACCCTGATTTTGAGTTGAGGGTCCAACAAAAATATTCATGAAACGTAAGACTCAACCCCCATCCCCACTCAAATAATTTACATACAGTCCCTTAGCATGCCTGTGAGGACGCTGACTAGACTCACTTCCACAAAGCCTTACTTTAAACTTCTTCTCCGAATGTCTCCTTAATCTTAATTCGAGAAATACTTTAAGGCGGTATTAAGTCCTCTAATGGGTGTTTTATTTATAAGGTCTGAAACATGAAGCCTCAGCACTTGGCAAAGTAATCGTTGAGTCGCCGGTATTGATCAACAACCCTATTAAACCGTGCAGACATATTATGGTCATTCTGTGCTATGGGACAGTAAAAATTGTACTTACGAGGTTTAGGGTTGCCCCATTACACCGTCCCACATCTTTCCTTCATCTCTAATGTTTTTATGTATTCCCTTTTCTCCCTCTCTCTCTTTATCTTTTTTCCCCATCCTCTTTGTAACAACGGCTCCTCTGTCAAAGCCGGGCCTGGAGGTGGAAAATGTTTGAAAAGCTCTCATTAAAGTAGCATTCAGAGATCCAGACATTGAGCTGGAGGTACAGTCAGCCAGGATCCACACCAGTTAACCTTGTCCAGTCCTCTGCGGAAGAATTTAAATATTCATTAGCCTAAAAGAATCAGCTGGAGGAGATGCATATCATTTCCCTTCTTTAACGATGCACATATGATTTGAGCTTTACATCCACTAGCCCTCTCTGTGATGCTGTCGCCATGGTAACGCTGTCACAGTAGCCGCGTTTCACATTAGAAAAGCTGTATGGAAAACGGCAACATTCAATAAAACTTCCTCGATTGTACAAAAAAAAAAGGTTTTATGTTCGCTTGAGGTGGTTTTTGCCTTTATTGAAAAAGAGATGATGCGCTAAATGGATTACGGAAATTACTTTGCCGAATAAATTGGCGAACATTTATCTCACATGACCGATCAGCTGTTCCGCTGTCGGCATCTTCTCGGATATTCCTATACTATGCTAATGCTTATCTTCGCCTCCGAAGAACAGGGAACATGGCCGATACTAGCGGATATGAACTACATAGATACAAATGTATTTAATTGTTCTTTATTATTAATATATAATATCGATATCGAGGTATTTGGTCAAAAATATCGCAATATTTTCTTTTCTCCATATCGTCCAGCTCTACTTCAAAGCCTGGCGCTCTTCCTGGTGGGCTCGGTGTGTCGCCCACGCTCTAGTATTTCCCCTCCTCCCTCCTCGACTCGCCTCTAAAACACACACTTATTCACACACATGCATACTATACACACTCCCTGTGATCTCACAGTGTTTCCCCAGGGCTGCTCCGGCACAAACAAAAGCACAGTTTAAGGTTAATACTGCTTCTCTGAATACACCTCCAGCCAATACTGATGTGTGCGCCAGAGGTTGAAGGTTCAGAGAATTGCCGTCTGCTCTGTTTGTGTGTGTGTGTGTGTGTGTGTGTGTGTGTGTGTGTGTGTGTGTGTGTGTGTGTGTGTTTGAAGCCAAACTGTGTCTGACAGGCTGACAGAACAATGAAAACTAGAGTGTGTGTTTGTGTCAGGGTTTAGGTCGAAGCTGAAACTATCCTCTCGTTCTCCCACACACGTGTAAAGGCTCGTAAACAGGAAAATTGACTCCTTTCCTCCCGCGTCTCACCTCTGTTGGAGCTGAAGCTTAGCGGGGCCGACAGATGGAATCATTTATTTACCGAGGGCTCGGCGAGCAGCGCGGCCTCTGACCGGACCTCACGCTGGCCGGAGATAGCGGCCTCACCTCGGAGGGCCCGAGGCAGCTGTGGGCAGCCGGGCCGCGGGTTATCACGCCGTCCACACACATCATCAGAGCGGCCAAATGGCCTGCTGTGATTTCGGCAGGATAGTGAAGCTCGTGCATGCGAGAGAGGAGCGCGTGGCCATTAATATTCATCTACCTCCCTTGACACCCACTGGGCGCCATTTGTCTGGATTATTTATATTTAGTAGTAGGAGATATGAATCTTAGCTCTCATTTATGCATTTTGTCGATTAGAATGTAAATACCTTGTGTTTAACACCAGCCGCTCTCACTGTATTGTTATTGAAATTGGTTGCCAAGGATTTGTGAATAGTACATTCTCATGGATTTATCAGGAACATGAATGAGATTAGAGCAGCAGAAGAGGCTTTTCATTTAAAAAGAAAAGAATCTCATTATCCACCTTTCAACTACAACTGGCTTGCCAAATCTAATTTAGATCCTCACAAATATTTACCTCAAATATATTTAAAGACTAAACCATGATGGCAATCGGGCTGATTTATTCAATTCAATTCTATACGTATATAATATATACATTTATTTACTGGAATTTTAATTCCTGTTTGAATTTTGACCAATTTGTTGCTGCATTAAAAAAGGTTTAATTGTAATTGAGTAGTTTTGTTGCCTAAAATTAAGCAATTAGTTCAAACATCCTTATTTTAACCCAAACCTTGATCTTTTTCTAAATCTAACCACATAGTTTTATTACTTAAACAGGTTCTGCACTGCAGGGCTTGTGCAGGCGCACTGATTGCTTGTGTTGCTGGACATTTGTAGGGGAACGCATGAAGAATTTAACTATTCATATGATATCATAAAAATCGTAGCATACGTAAAAAAACGATTATAGCTGTTTGGGTTCTAAATGCTGGTTCCATTGACAACAGTTCCCAGTTGGCAAAGTTCGTTGGCTTGTATGCCAATGAATGTCTCCTGAGTAGGTAGAAAACATTTAGCTTTGTATTGACGTGCACAAACAAAACACTGCCGGTGTGTCATGGCCTTTATCCGTTGTCAGGCCGATAGCCGATGGGTTCCGAGATTGTGATCTCGCCGATTGCGTCAATGTGAGGAGAGTCCAATTTAAACTTTCATGAATATAAATCAATATTTTAAGCATGTCAACTTAATAATTCTGAATCAGGAGAAACTGAAACAAAGTGTGAAAGTAAGTTCAGCTGTTACTTCAACGTGTCAGATCATTAACGCCTCATTTTCAGCTTGTAGCTGCAGGTTGTCAACATGAATTATGCTGCCATTAAAAACGTTGACTAGTTGACACTATAAGAGCATATAGTTCAGTGTTAAATACATATTTCAGATCTTTTAGTGTTACTAACCTGTATGGGACAGATTCACTTTTCCCTACCTAAACACATCTTTATGCACACTCTTATAAGTAAATGTCCAAATGTAGAAGACAATGCCGACTTCAGCTCTGGAGACGCTGCATTCTAGCAGTGCGCGTGTGTGTGTGTGTGTGTGTGTGTGTGTGTGTGTGTTCCCAGTGCCCCTTAGTAGAGTGTTATTTACCAGAAGGAGTGCTGAAGCTGCATGTCCTCGGCCTGTGCTGCCATCAGCAGTGGCAGGGATGTGTGTGTGTGTGTGTGTGTGTGTGTGTGTGTGTATGCAGGTGCGTGTGTGTGTGTGTGTGTGTGTGGTGGACAGACGAGGAGACAAGGTAATTACCACAGGACCCTTCATCTGGCATCCGCTCAGCTCTCAGGTTCAACAGAGCAGCTAACAGGAGCTCTGTCAGCTCCCAGCGAGGACGCCGAGCAGGTGTGTGGCCTAAAAAATTAAGACTTTTTTTTTTTTTTACATGGACAGTGGAGGACATCTGCAGGGAGCACATGTTACATAAAAACCTAAGAGCGTGTCTCTGCGTTGTCTCTGCATCGTGTGCATCTCCTCCCCCCCCCCAGCATCACTATTGCCTGGAGCTGCTCCTGTTATCTAGACAGGTGCAGTTGTCTGCGCCCTGCTATATAATGGGATGTGTTCCACGGCCGTGCCGTCTGCCAGCGCTGAGATGGTGTTCCTGATAACTCCTCGGCCTCTGATAGAGGCTGGGGCTCTGCAGCAGGGTGAAGCGCGGTGAGGGAATACTGCCACTGGGCAGCGGCTCTGCACATATGTTTGGACTAGCGCTAATCCTCCGTCTCCGTCGGCTCCCTCCAGGTGTTTTCCTAGGTAAATTAGTTATTGTGAATAATGTGTGTGTGTGTGGAAGTGTCTGTTCAGACGTCCATGACTTCATTAGCAGTCTTGTGTTAGAGCTCGACTTGGGAGGTTTCCCACTGAGTAGATCCGTACTCAACACCAGGACTCTGGTGGTGAGCATTTGGCCTTTTAATGTTGCGGAGCCGCAAATCTATGGCTGAGAACAGGGTGCTGTGGTGTCAGGGAGCGTCACAAGGACTCATGGGAGATTTGTGCTGCATGTATGTGCACATAGACTTTCGTATGCATTTTACTAGTTCTACGTTGTAAGGAAATCTGTCCATAGAAAAACTCTGAATGGCTTCATACCACTAAGGGGAGATGCAATTTTTATTTTTGCCAGGAGATTATGCGTCCGGTCATGTGTGTGCATCTCTGTGTCTGTCTGTCCGTGGCTAATCTCGCATTCTGTTGGACCCATCATCTTAATATTTTTTTTGTGAGTGTAAAAACTGTTTAGCTGTAAAATGAGAAAGTTTGTGAGGCGGCCGCCATGTTGAGATCAGTTGATGAAATACCAAGCAACTATCTCATTTTACGGCTAAACAGTACACTATAAGATGTTTCTGAAAACATTTGAGGTGAGAAATAGGTATTACAGTAACAGAATATTTATCCATAATTGACCGTTTGATCGCAGTTTGCGAGTGATTTACAGCTTCCTGCGTTGAATGAACAGCCAATAGGAACGCTCTCTCTCTGAAATGACCTGTGATTGGCCAAAGTCTCCCGTCACAGGTTAGATTTTGTTTAAAGCCTGAAAACAGAGCCATGAGGAGGTGCTGAAGTCTAGTTTTCTCTCAGAGCACTTGAATTACAATACGCTGAAAGGTTATTATGGAACAAATCCTTAAAGCTACACTACAATTCCGGCTCATTTTTGGAGAAACGATGCCTCAAATCACTATTCATTATCCTCAAAGAGAGGACGGTGCACTCGAAAGAGGTCTAATTTAATCAACTAAGTGCTGAAAACAGCCATTTGTGTTCAGAATGGAACATCACTTATCTCAATTCCCGTCTTATCCATCATGAGCTGAAGTACCATTTTTTTTTTTTTTCGATTGGTGGTTGCTTCATTTTTTGGAGTGAAACACTTCATGTGAATATCACATGCTATTCACATCGCTTAGTGTCTGGGAGATCGGGGCATTTTCCGTCCCCATAGAAACTGCTGCCATATGGGCAGAGGAGCATGATGGGAGAAAGGTGATCACTCCGAATGGTAATGTTGGAGTGGATTTGGAATACTTCAAGCCGCCTATCTAACAGTCTGTTATTCACTTTACTGTGTTTGGTTTAGATTCGGTGCTTTTGATGGAAGTCCTCAGGATATTATACTCACACAGTATTATGTACGTCTGATTCATCACTTTGCTGATGGACGTCGCAAAAGGGAAAATAAAAATTACAGAGAAACACCCCGAGACTCTCCAGAGCCGGATCAATAGCGGAGAATTTACAAGCCCATCAGAGACTTATCGCTGCCGCCGCTGCTGCTCCTGCTGCTTTAGTGTTGAAGGTGCTTGTAGACACTTCCGCAGGTTTAAGGTCAGCGTTGGAGTGAAGGGGAGAGAGCACAGGAAGAAGAGAAAGGGGGGAAAGAGGTGGGAAAGTGTTTAAATGAAAACAGTCGACTCCAGAGGAGGGTTGGAGAGGTTGGTGCTACATGATGTGTCTACACTTCCGCTGCAGGCTGCTTACTGTATCGATCGCCTTCTCGCTTTGTTTTTCCAGCTTAACACAAAGGTTCCTCTGCATGTGTTGAGACTCCAAGAGACACAAGAATATAAAACCTTTCCAAGGAAAGATTGTAATATTGATTTATCACCATAAATCACAAGGAAGGATTGAGATGAAGAAGCTAACATTAGGGATGCCACAATAGATTTTGGATACCAAATTCGATGCCACAATTAAAAAAGACAAAAAACAAGACAATAAATCGAATGTACTTCAACATACACATATTACCATTTGCATACTGGTCTTTTTTTTGTGAATTTATTTTTAATTCCTGATGGGCCACTTCAAGTTTCTCACCAAAAAACTAAATTTTACAAGATTGCATTTGAAAACATCATGATAGTGTTATAAGTTACCTTCGCATGATGCTCATTTTTACTAAATAGAGCTTGAACGCATCATAATGTAACACCCGTACGTTAGCTGTTAGCTCCGTTATGTATTAGGGCTGGGACGATACACCTATCTACCGATTCAATACTATCACATTACTTGGGTGCCAATTCGATATGTATTGTGATTCGATATTATGATTTATTGCGAGTTTTGTTAACTTTTTTAACACTACACCATGGGAAAAAGTTGAATCATACACTTCTAGGGACTTTTACTATGGAAAATATCTAAATTAATACATTAAAAATGTTTGATTTTTGGCATGTGTGTAGTCAGAGATGTCCTGAAGTCAAATATATCAATATGTCATTGTCAGGAATTATTTATTCAAGGTTTTCCAGCAACCCAAAAAGGGACATATAATGTGTTTTATACTTCTATACTCGAATTAATCTTATTTCCATATATGTATTTTGTATAAACAGTTCCCTTTGTTAACACCTTATTTTGAAAACCGGACGTAGTCACACGTGTATACTTTTGCTAACTTCGCCAAGTCCATTTAACGTTAACTAGCTCTCCTTCTACCAATTTCAACATTTGTTGTTAACAATGTGACATTATCAGGGACATTTTTTATTCGCGGGACGATAATAATAATAAACGCCATCAGCCTCGAGCCCTGACGGTACCTATGGTACTATATAAAAACGAGTGCGAGGACCTGGTACAGAAGTCTGTTCTCATGACATCTCTAGATCACATAGATAGATTTTCCTTATTAACATAAATTAGATTCTGATTCTGTCGAGTGAAGAAAGCAAGACTTGAGTCTTAGAAGTGAAATTTATGATGCTGCTTGTTCAGCTCTGAACTTCATTACCCTACTAATACTATTTTTATGTTGGTTCTAGTTGATTTGGGTTGCTGTAGTCCAGTGGGGCTGATGGATATGCTTCACTACATGTGGAAAATGACCTCCTATGAACAGAAGCCCCAAGAGGAGATGCCCGTTTCAAATGATTTTTCTTGCTTTGCTGTTTTCTCTCAATCCATTTAATGGTGGTTGTCATAACTTATCAAAGCATGGTCTGTTATATTTGATCGTTAGACCCTTGTGATGACTTTGGACGGAACGTTTTGTAGGATTTATTACACTGTCGGACTGCCAGACCGCTTTGAATGTAGGGAAATAACATATTCATTAGGGTTCAGTTGTTTGCAGTGCATTGAACCTGGATTGTTTATATAGCACATTTCATACACAATGGCAGTTCAAATTGCATAGAATAAGCAAGACAAGAAAAGAACAAAAACAATCTAATGAGATCAATAAATAGTAAATGGTGAAGCCAAAGCAGGGAAAAACAAAATTACATAGAGAACAAGTGGTTATAAACTTAGATTTGGACATGGGCAGAGTCCTCTTAAGGGCTTTACATAACGGACTGACAAAGTTCGTCAATGGGACAATAGCGATCCAGTAAAAGACAAATGTAGATCTGAGTATCATCTGCATAAATACGGTAGTTAATGTTTTGAAAAATCTGTCTTAACGGCAGCATGTGCTTTTTTCATGCTGAATGACTTATTTTCAATAAACTTATGAGCACATCTCTGGTAAACATCAGATTTAAAGTGGTGCTTTTGTGTTATTCTTTGTGGAGAAACTCACTTTTACGGACCTGTTGATTAAATCAACGATCAATTAGTCAACAGAGTCGTATGAGTGTTGGTCGACTAAGAATTTCTTTGGTCGAGGACAGCTCTAGAAAACTCTTAGCAGATCAGAGGGTAGAAAAATGTTAACAATACGTCCCACAATTTTGTCACCGTTCTCTTTTTTTTGTCACACTACTGACTCAATCGCTCCACTGCAGATGTGAGTGCCTGACAGTGTAAAACGCTGCTTGCACTGAGCAACCAAGCAGGTGTGAGTGTACGAATGGGAGTGCAGGCCACTGCTGGGAGTGCGTGCTCAGCAAAACGCTGCCCTGGATAATGTAAAAGTTTAAAGAAGCGAACGCTGCCTCGCCCCAGGCGGCTGCGCTCTCTAGTGACTACAGCTGATACATTTCATCAATACCATAAAGCTCTGACTTTTACAGCCAGATCTATGGAGGTTATTACCTCAGCTTTTTCCCCTTTCCCTCCACGAACGCCTTGTTTTCTTGTTGGTGTAGCGTTCGTCCTCACCAGCTGTTATCACATAATGTTTAATTTTGGGTGCTGAGTACGCCTCGGCGGCATTACCATAATTCCAGCGTCTTCCGGGAGCATCGCCCCCACTTACCCCGATGCAGCACCGAGCTTGAATATTGTATAACGGCAATGTCACCCAGTCGGACAGTGAAATGTATTACCTGCATGAATCAAGTTGTCATTTCCAATTTATGAGGGAGCTTAGCATTCAGAGCACACGTCTGGCCGGTGTGGGGAGCTGAAACTGTTCGCCTCTCCGAACCCCCCCCCTCCCTCAGCAACGCCCAGTGCCGATTCTCATTGAGGTCAACGACACCGCAAAACAAACCATGCTCATTTTTTCATGTGTAATTATGAAACGCAGCTGTGTTTGTGCACCAAAACTCAGCGTCTTTTTACTGCTTACTCATCCACCAGCAGGGTAGCCTTTGCACATCTCAGCTTGTTTTAACCTGCGTGACGCACCACATTGGGTGGGAGTCGCAGCTCAACACAAATTAAGTATAATTATAAGTTCTCAGCTGTCTTCTGAGACCCACAATAGACTCGTTTTTGTCTTTTTTAGGGGGGGAACAGGGGGTCTTCAGGGGGAGATAGCAGGTCAACAGTAGATGTCACATAGAAGCGGTATACATCATCTGAAGGCTGAGAACTTGAAGATTAATTTGAGATGCAGCACTGTGGGTCAAGTTCTTCTAGTCATAAATCAGAAATATGTATAAGGGTTTAGAACATTATGATAGAAGTGTATGATGGCCAATCCCATGCTCTATACTACGTTTTGGGTTGATACCATTTGTTACACAGATTTGGTCCTAAATTTAACCATTTTTTACCGCTGGAGAACTGATAAAAATGATCAATAATCCCTCCAAAATACCACATTAAGTCACCAAGACCTTGAGGAACACCATAGAAAAAGCAATGCTGTGATTTGGTGTCAAAAACTTTGACATTTGGAGATTTCTGCATTTTTCGGCGATTGGATGGCGAGCACTTCTGTTGTGTAAACTGCTCAGAAACCCCCTTATTGTCAATCCACATAGGAAAGCCATCCATCCTCTGAATGCTCTAGGTCTTTAGTTTGTGGCTGTAAAGTTTCATGAGGCTGTGATTATCCTAGAGGTCACCACAGGTCATTTTATACGGTGATGTCAAGTCTCAAAAAATGGTCTCACTACAATGAAATGGCTCCTATGGGCACTATCATCATCACGCATGAATACAGTTGGGCTCATTGGATCCACAAGAGTCTCAGCTTTACAGTGATACCCAATTTATGTAATGCAAGACCGATTAGGGACCCCATTATGCAGAAATATTAGAATACATAATATTAGAAAAGGCGAAAATAAAAAATGTATTATTTCATAAAACTGCATGTGATTATCATAAAGTGGGCATGTCTGTAAAGGGGAGACTCGTGGGTACCCATAGAACCCATTTTCATTCTCATATCTTGAGGTCAGAGGTCAAAGAACCCCTTTGAAAGTTTTTCCTCGCCAAATTTAGCCTGAATTCTTAGCGTTATTTAGCGACGACATGGTTGGTACCAATGGATTGGTTAGGTTTTCTTTCTTTCTAGCTCTAAAACTGAACCTGCTACAGCCTCTTAAAGACGATCGGTATCGCCCGCGATCCCGCTGGTCTCAGGAGGTTAAACAAGTTTTAACTTTCAGCAATCGTAATGTCCTTTGAGGCAAGCATCAGTTTAAACAAACGCTGAGAGTTTTGAGCACTTGGCCAAAGACTGACGCGCCAAGGCACAGTTCGGGCTCAAGTCAGCACTGGAGTGGGGATGGAGCATCAGGCTTCTGTACGGCCGCCAAATCTGTTGGCCGCTATTGATATCCCATTTCCTCTGTCACTCCTAAGCTGCTTTGCATTCGGAGGCTTTGCACTAAGCCCAGAGTGTCCAGTCTGCGGCCTGTAATGCCGACTACACGGCTGGCTGTGCCGCTCCACAACAATCATCCAGTCTTTTATTATCCAGGAAACAAAAGCGTAGCTGGTGCCACGCTGGGAGCCTACCAGCCCTGACATTTTAATTGTGCTTCTCTCATATTAGGTGGGATGCAAACCAATTTGGCCATTGCTGTTAAATTCCTCGCGCATTAATTCCTCTTTTGAATGTTTAGAGGCCGACATAATGGGTTTTAGACTTGGCAGAAGATTGGAGGGAAAGAGGATCAAACGTCGGACAGAAGACCGTTTTTTTTTTATTTTGCGGCTGACAATTATAAACCTCCTGTTGAGCTTATCACACATTCAGCAGCAGGAGCTTGAGATAAGGTGCTGAGTTATGGGATGTGGACGGCGTATGTGGGCATCGGCAAGAAAGGTCCGCTCAAGCGTTTTTTGTGTGTTTGATCGGTTTAAATTTCTAGATTGTATACTTTCACTCTCTAAACCTTTTTTTTTTTTTTTTGCTAGTTTTATTTTACTCACTTTGGCCACTAAACATAAGTCCATCTCTAGAGTGCCTCAATGGAAACAGCACAATCATGGCGAGCTGGTTATTGCGAACGGTTTATTTTTGGCGAAATTTTAAATAAGACATGTAGAATAAAGTCATTTTGATGAAATACCACTACGTTAAAGGTTCTCTATGCAGGATTCAGATCATTATTATAACAGCTAACAACTATTGTCTATGTAAAGATATAGAGGAGTAATGTCTACCTGAGCAGAGAATGAAGTCACTCTCCCTCTGTGTGTGTTGTCATCCGAACTTCTCCTTGCTTTGTTGACATAGCCGCAAAGAGTATAGAAGCAAAGAGACGAAACTCAAACTTTTTTGACAACAGCTGCTGTCGCCATTTTGGACTGAAAACGCGTATTATATTTATAATGTTTTACTGTTCAACACAGGCCATTTTGGTAAAATATGTATTAAGCACCTTTAAGATCCGATTTGGTTGCTTTTCCTAACGAAAGCATTCGTCACACATGATGTGTTCAAGGAAAGTCAGAAAGTTCATGTTAATGTCTGTTTTCCTTCTGGCTATGATAAATGGTGTATTTTTGGCCAGGAAACATTCTTTTTAAACCCGCCGGTGGGTTTTGGGGAAAAAAGCTGTTCAACCCTCAAATGTAGTTGAAATTGTAAATTATTCACATCCTTCCACGCCTCCAGTATCACTATATTCATATGCAGCTCTCACTGGCCTTGGAGTCTGTTTTGTTTCAGTGTTTGAGGGGAAAGTGTTTGAGTCCCTCCAAGGAAGCTGCTGTTTGTTCAGTAATCATAAAGCATACGCAGGCACTCTAAGACAATGTCACATACCCTAGAGTCAAAGTGGAAAGTGTGTTTGATAAATATAATTTGTTCCTGAGTGGCGTTTTTTCCTCCCTCAGACATAAAAAGCAATTATTTTTTATTTCCATTGTCCTCTTTGTTGTATTTATTGAATGGTATTTACAGGTAACGCCTCGCTTCCAGATACTATTACCACATCATAATGCAGCAATGTAAAGAATCTCCACACAAAAACGTATTTGACAGCTTTGCTTAAATCAGCAGTCGTGAAAACCGCAAGTGATGGAGGCTGCTTCCTGTTTTCCTTCGCCATTCATTAAGTCCGTGCTATTGAAACAGGCAGCGTGAATGTAAGACGTCAACCCTGAGCTCGGAATATGATTTATTTACCTTCAAATGTGTCCGCCCTCCACGCTCACCTCTCACGCACATGTTCCTCCGATGCAACAGCAGACAGCAGATATTACAGTCCATTAAACCACCTTGCTTTGTTTTCCTCTAACTCCCTCCCTCACTGACTCACATACACAGTCATCCCCCCCGAGCAAGGTCACTCTACGCTGCACTAATGACTGCAATCAATTATCTGGTGTATTAAACGAGACTGAAACTCCCACATCTCTAGCCTTCCAGCTTTGTGCTTCAGCTCATAGAGGTCACTTGATTGTAAAGACAACAGAGCAGACAATTCTGTTCAGAGTTCCTGTGAACCCCCCAAGCAGGAATAATAATGTATAATAGTAAAATATGTCATTGATTTCTTTAATGTATGATAATAACAAGGTGATGTTATGAACGCCAGCTCTTGAAGCAATTGATCCGATTGTAATATAATGAATGAATAATTTACTTGTTATGTGGCGTACTACTCAGCCTGTCAAAACAGTGCCAGGATGTCAGAAGACTGAGACAATAACCCTGATGATGTCGTAACGATGTCATCAGGGTTATCTCGGCTTGGGCTGACCTCGAATGGTTGAGGTTAGGCATTGAATTTCAATGGTTAAGGTTAGGCATTGACCTTGAATGGTTAAGGTTAGACATTGACCTTGAATGGTTAAGGTTAGACATTTACCTTGAATGGTTAAGGTTAGACATTGACCTGAAATGGTTAAGGTTAGACATTGACCTCGAATAGTTACGTCTAGGCATTGACCTCCAATGGTTATGGTTAAGCATTGACCTCAAATGGTTACGGTTAGGTATTGACCTCGAATGGTTAAGGTTTGGCATTGGCCTCAAATGGTTACGGTGAGGTATTGACCTCGAATGGTTGAGTTTAGGCATTGACCTCAAATGGTTAAAGTTAGGCGTTGACCTCCAATGGTTGAGGTTAGACATTGACCTCCAATGGTTGAGGTTAGGCATTGACCTCCAATGGTTAAAGTTAGGCATTGACCTCCAATGGTTAAAGTTAGGCATTTACCTCCAGTGGTTGATGTTATGCGTTGACCTCCAATGGTTGAGGTTAGGCGTTGACCTCCAATGGTTGAGGTTAGATGTTGACCTCTAAAGGTTGAGGTTAGTCATTGACCTTGAATGTAGCCAATAAAAAATACAGATCTCAATTTGAGTTCAGCTTCTTTCAAAAGTTGAAAACTACTAGATAATTAGATTTGGATTAACAGTTAATGAGTTTGTAGGTTGCTATTGAACTCCAACCTTAGGCCTCTACCACATCAATTTTGACCATTATTTCCATAATATGTCTGTTACAAACCCTCTCAATTTATGGAAGTGCAATTTGCCCGAGTACCTTTTTAACTGATTCATCATTTTGCCAATAACACGTCAGAAATAATGAAAAATGCCCGGCGCAATTTCCCATCACAAAAGCCCAAGGTGATATCTTCAAATTGCTTTTTTTTTTGTAGTCAAGTCCAAACCCCAGAGATATTCAGTTTTTAGTGGCATACAACAGAAAAGCAGCAAATCCTTAAGAAGCAGTGAAGGTTGGGAATGTTTGGTTTATGAAAAATGATGATTAATCGTTCGTCAAAACTGTTGCGTGCCTCTCTCTGCGGATAAATGTTTGATCAGACTACAGAAGTATTATAAGTCTCCTCCTCCACACAAAGGTGATCATCATGTGGAGTCTGGGATCAGTGTGAGGCGTAATGGAGCAGCGACTGCAGCAGAGCTCAGTATGAGGTTGCTAAATTGACTTCCCGCGTGATGTGGGTGGGGGTGGGGAATTACATTCAAAACACTTTAGCACTTAATGACGAACTGACTGCATTTCTCCTACCATTCTCTCTCTCTCCCCTTATGGCCTGTCACTGCGCTGTCATGACAACCGGCTCAGATTAGCAGATCATTAGCAATAAGCCCCGTAAATGGGTGTTAATAATAACTGTAATTATTACACTTTAATGTTTCTTTTTTCACACGTTAATGCCGAGGTTTTATTGCAATGTGCTATTTTGGAGTTACTCCAATGGCGTGTTTCACTGCAGCAGGTTAGTCATTATTATGATCTACAGTCGTTTTTCTTTCTGTCATGTAATTTACACAATCTGCCACAAATGTCACAGCACGACTTCTCAGCAGTCATAACGCAGTCAAAAAGGACGTCATATACACACACTCAAACGGTTATGTTGCTCCATACAGTGGTGGATCTTCCATACGTGATTGGTTGCCGTGAAACGACCTTACACGTGACCTCATAAGCGACCTTTGTGCATGTTTATGCAAATCATTTGGTAACCATGGTAACATGTATGCACCCTTCATAATTCATTAAAAAGAGTGAAACGTAGCAACAACATGGTAGACACATCTCCAGCTGTGATATTACAGTCACATCCTGTTTCTACATTCATATAATGAGGTCCAGTTGCAGCCACAATAATGTGCTTTAGAGTTATTTCTCTGTGGGGTATTTGTGACACCAGAGAAGATGAATAAAACACATCATATGAAGTATTGAAGTGCAGCATGACCTGCTGTCAGTCCCCAGAATTGGATTTCCCCACGAGGCTCCATGTTGTGCTGATGATGCAGGATGACATCACCAAATACTGTCCAATGAATGAGTTACCTATTAGTCTATAACTTCATGTTTACAGTTCTTGACCTCCAGTTTTAGTATTTAATAATCTTGTCAACATGGGAGTGGACAAATATGCTGCTTTATATAAATGTATGTATATATTTATTATTGGAAATCAATTAACAACACAAAACAATGAGAAATATTGTCCAGAAACCCTCACAGGTACTGCATTTAGCATAACAAAAATGCTCAAATCATAACATGGCAAACTGCAGCCCAACAGGCAACAACAGCTGTCAGTGTGTCAGTGTGCTGACTTGACTATGACTTGCCCCAAACTGCATGTGATTATCATAAAGTGGGCATGTCTGTAAAGGGGAGACTCGTGGGTACCCATAGAACCCATTTTTCATTAACATATCTGGAGGTCAGAGGTCAAGGGACCCCTTTGTAAATGGTCATGCCAGTTTTTCCTCGACAAAATGTATCGTAAGTTTGGAGCGCTATTTAACCTCCTTCGTGACAACATGTGTTAACATCGTTAGTGACTAGCTCTCGTCCTGCCGATTTCAACATATTTGTTGTTCACAATGTAGCATTATCAGGGGAAAATAGGGTGCGTCGATAGTGAGTTTATACTGTACATCCTTTCAGATTTTAGACGTCCATAGTCTCAAGGCCCCAAAAATCAATACAATGTTTTTGAGAATTGATACAGTATCACAAAACACAATATTGCAATACTCAAGTGTATTGATATTTTCTTACACCCCTAGTCTTAAAGAGGACCTATTATGATTATTTTCAGGTTCATACTTGTACTTTGGGTTTCTACTAGAACAAGTTTGCATGCTTTATTGTTCAAAAAACGCTTTAGTATTCTCATATTGGCTGTTCTGCACCACCTCCTTTCACCTTCTGTCTGAAACGCTCTGTTTGAGCCCCGCCCCCTCTCGAAAAGTCCAGTCTGCTCTGATTGGTCAGCTGGCCCACCGTTGTGATTGGTCAACTGAACTCTTCGGACTCCGCTCTAACTAGCTTTGTTTGAGGGCGTGCCAAACTAGCCGCAAGGCAGGTATTATGCTAATGTGTTACTTGGTGACATCACCATGTTACGGAAGAAAAGATGAGACTTCAAACAAGGTAGTTCAGGAGCAGTGTTTCTTCTTTTGGTGTGGACTTTGGGCTTTGTAACTGCAGAACTTTTACATGCACAAAAATCTATATAATACACTAAAGGAAATAGAAAAAGCATTATAGGTCGTCTTTAAACTGAAAATAATGCAAGGTGGCCCAATGAGCTACTCTGTAACTTATGTTCTTCATCTGGCAACTAATGTGTACTCGAACCTCTTTCCAGGCTGCTGAATCAGCAGACCGTGTGGTCTGTTTTGGTCGTACTAAATTAGTTTCTGCTCACCGCAAATTAACGCTGTCATTACTTAATATTTACCACCGCGAGAGCTGTATCACCGCAATCTAAAACTATGATATTCTGTGTAACATATTCAGGAGATGACTTCTACTCAGGCGCTAATGTAATTCAAAGACGGCATGAAACGATACAGCTGAACTTTTCAATTTGCTCTGAGGGGGGAAGTTAGGTCTCGGGGTTTTCGTGAGGTGCATCGCCAAACGAGGTTATCCTCGGCGTGCGGCGGTTTTGTCGGGTTATGAAACCAATAGACCCTCCTGAGTAAGGTGAGGACGAGCTGATTCGCAAACAGGAAGAGGGAGATGAGGGGGAGCAAGGTCAAGGAAAGGGAATGAATATGATGATTTAGTGATTTTGTCGGAGAGGAGGAGAAGGAGGAGGAGGAGTGGAGTGGCTTTAGGGAGACTGATTGCGATGGAAGTTGTCAATAAGTTAGAGGCAAGCTGTGAGGAGAGAGAGGGAAATGACACGGAGAAAAAGGGAGGTAGCTCAACAAGACAGAGCAAGGGAGTGTGGGAAACTTGAAACGAGGAGTCCCGCAGACAAAAACAATAAAAATCCAGAAGTATAGAGAGTGAGACGAAGAAATCAGAGAGGGGGGGAGGTAGTGAGACGTATAAAAATGGATCAAGCACTCGCTGAAGTAAAGAAGGAGGGAGTGATCGAGAGGGAGGAGGTGTGGAAAAGCAGCCATGATGAGATGGATTCTACTGGACCATGAGATTGATGACTCTGCTTCAGAAAGAGAAGAGGGAAGAGATAGCAGAGATGTGAGGGGTGGGGTGGGGGGGATAAGAGAAAAGCCCTGATGAAAAGACGCATCGCGCCCCGCAAGACACGACAAAATCTGGAGTCTGATAAAAAGAATGAGCTGTTTTTTAATCTCAGCCCTTCCATCTTGAGACAGAGCACAAGCAGCATCTCCCAGTATCTCTAATAGGATCTGTTCTACTTTTTTTTTGTTCATCATCAGTTATGCTTTAAAAAAAGAAAAATGTATTTCACCAGAATAAAAAAGGGGATTATGTCTGAGGCAAATAAAAGTGAGTTTGTAAAGAAGGATTAGACGCCAGACATCCTGTGAATCCGTCACCGCTTTTGAATGCAAACATTTAAATACAGGAAGCACACAGTGTTTAAGCCATACACTGTTTATAAGAAGTGGATGTAGTCACTGTGACGTCACCCATTGGTTTGTGGACTGCCGTTGTGAAGCTTTGAGTTTGGCATTTGGCCATTGTCATCTTGGTTTTTGGCCGTCACCCTCTTGGTATTTGGCCGTCACCATCCTGGTGTTTGGCCGTCACCATCCTGGTGTTTGGCCGTCACCATCTTGGTATTTAGCCGTCACCATCTTGGTGTTTGGCCGTCACCATCCTGGTGTTTGGCCGTCACCATCTTGGTGTTTGGCCGTCACCATCATGGTGTTTGGCCAATACCATCTTGGTGTTTGGCCCTCACCATCTTGATGTTTGGCCGTCACCATCTTGGTGTTTGGCCCTCACCATCTTGGTGTTTGGCCCTCACCATCTTGGTGTTTGGCCAATACCATCTTGGTGTTTGGCCAATACCATCTTGGTGTTTGGCCCTCACCATCTTGGTGTTTGGCCGTCACCATCATAGTTTTTGGCCGTCACCATCGTGGTTTTTGGCCGTCACCATCTTGGTGTTTGGCCGTCACCATCTTGGTGTTTGGCCAACACCATCTTGGTTTTTGGCCGTCACCATCTTGGTGTTTGGCCGTCACCATCTTGGTTGTTGGCCGTCACCATCTTGGTGTTTGGCCGTCACCATCTTGGTTGTTGGCCATCACCATCTTGGTTTTTGGCCGTCACCATCTTGGTGTTTGGCCGTCACCATCTTGGTGTTTGACCAACACCATCATGGTGTTTGGCGGTCACCATCTTGGTGTTTGGCCGTCACCATCTTGGTGTTTGGCCGTCACCATCTTGGTTGTTGGCCGTCACCATCTTGGTGTTTGGCCGTCACCATCTTGGTTGTTGGCCGTCACCATCTTGGTTTTTGGCCGTCACCATCATGGTTTTTGGCCGTCGCCATCTTGGTGTTTGGCCAACACCATCTTGTTTTTTTGCCGTCACCATCTTGGTGTTTGGCCCTCACCATCTTGGTTGTTGGCCGTCACCATCTTAGTTGTTGGCCGTCACCATCTTGGTTTTTGGCTGTCACCAATTTGGTTTTTGGCCGTCCCAATGTTGGTTTTTGGCCGTCACCAATTTGGTTTTTGGCCGTCACCATCTTGGTTGTTGGCCGTCACCATCTTGGTGTTTGGCCGTCACCATCTTGGTTGTTGGCCATCACCATCTTGGTGTTTGGCCGACACCATCTTGGTTTTTGGCCGTCACCATCTTGGTGTTTGGCCGTCACCATCTTGGTGTTTGACCAACACCATCATGGTGTTTGGCGGTCACCATCATGGTGTTTGGCGGTCACCATCTTGGTGTTTGGCCAACACCATCTTGTTTTTTTGCCGTCACCATCATGGTTTTTGGCCGTCGCCATCTTGGTGTTTGGCCAACACCATCTTGTTTTTTTGCCGTCACCATCTTGGTGTTTGGCCCTCACCATCTTGGGTGTTGGCCGTCACCATCTTGGTTTTTGGCCGTCACCAATTTGGTGTTTGGCCGTCACCATCTTGGTGTTTGACCAACACCATCATGGTGTTTGGCGGTCACCATCATGGTGTTTGGCGGTCACCATCTTGGTGTTTGGCCAACACCATCTTGTTTTTTTGCCGTCACCATCATGGTTTTTGGCCGTCGCCATCTTGGTGTTTGGCCAACACCATCTTGTTTTTTTGCCGTCACCATCTTGGTGTTTGGCCCTCACCATCTTGGGTGTTGGCCGTCACCATCTTGGTTTTTGGCCGTCACCAATTTGGTTTTTGGCCGTCACCATCTTAGTTGTTGGCCGTCACCATCTTGGTTTTTGGCTGTCACCAATTTGGTTTTTGGCCGTCCCAATGTTGGTTTTTGGCCGTCACCAATTTGGTTTTTGGCCGTCACCATCTTAGTTGTTGGCCGTCACCATCTTGGTTTTTGGCCGTCACCAATTTGGTTTTTGGCCGTCCCAATGTTGGTTTTTGGCCATCGTCATCTTGGTATTTAACTGTCGCCATCTTGTTTTTTGCCACATCATGCTGTATTGAAGAAGACATGAAACTAGCGATTGAGACTATAAACTCATGTTTACAATGTTTACTGAGGTAATAAATCAATCTTTAGAGCTTAAATACATCCACTCATGGTCAGTCAGTGTGTCCAATTAGTTGCCTGTCGTGCTAACAAAAGAACAGCTCATTACAGAGTAAAATATGGAAAAATCTACATGAAGTTCATTTTGCCATTGAGGTATGGAGAGGATGGGTGATGAGTAGAAGGGGAGTGAGACCAGGAGGATGAGAGGAAGTGGATATTAATCTTTTCACATGAGAACGTTTTACTTTCACCTTCTCTGCCTTGATCCCTCTCCCTCTCCGTCTCACCCCTCCTCCTCCTCCTCCTCCTCCTCCTCTTCCTCCTCCTCTCAGACTGGCTCTGATTGGCCAGCCTGTGTCTGCTCCGGGGGGGATCAGAGGGAGATAAACAGCGTTTGCAAACAGAAAGTGGTCGGAGCCAAGGCAGAGCAGGCCCCATCAATGAGAGGGAGTTTCCTGGGATATTCACTCTCTTTCTTCAGACCACAGAGCTGTTATCAGCGGCAGTGATAGAATGATGGGGTAACTGGCTGTGGCGCAGTGCCGCCTGCCTTGCCAGTGGACTGATGTTATGGGCTGTAATGAATAGGGAGTACAGAACTATTGTTAGATATGTCACACGCCTTGCCTGCATAAATGCCGTTTCATGAAAATGAAATATGTTGGAAGTCACACCTTTTAGTCAACATATCACAATGCTGCAGTTTCATTATGTAGTCATGATTTATGTCACCACTGACTGTCTGTTTTATCTTTTTTTAGATGCTGTCACGGAGAGCTGAAAGCGTTCGTGCGAGCTGCGATGGGATACGGTGAGGCCGCGGACGGGATAAGAAATCTCCGCGGTGCTCCTTCTCAATCACACTAGACGGTAGAGAAGTCCCTTATCTAAGATTAATGTCAGCTGCGTTGCGGAGGCAGCCTCACGCTGCGCCGCCAGATCTGAGACAACCCATGGAGGCGTGGCCTCGACGTTTCCAGCACTGCTGCCACTAACAGCCGAGTGAACAGCGATGCCTTCTAAGGTCTCCTGCTTATACTTGCTGACAGTGGTGTGCTGGGCCAGCGCTCTGTGGTACCTGAGTGTGTCCCGCCCCTCCACGTCCTACGTGGGCCAGATGACCATCCCCGTGCGCAAACCGCCCAAGGCGAGCAAGAACGACACCTTCAGCAACATCCGCACGCGCTCGCTCAACCCGCACGACTTCGGCTACCTCATCAATGAGGCCAAGAAGTGCGAGGCAGAGCCCCCGTTCCTCGTCATCCTGATCAGCACCACCCACAAGGAGTTCGACGCCCGCCAGGCCATCAGGGAGACATGGGGTGACGAGAGCACGTTCCCGGAGGTTCGCGTGGTCACGCTCTTCTTGCTGGGCCGCAGCACCGATCTCGTCCTCAACCAGATGGTGGAGCAGGAGAGTCAGATCTTTCATGACATCGTCGTGGAGGATTTTATCGACTCGTACCACAACCTGACGCTGAAGACGCTGATGGGCATGCGCTGGGTGGCCACGTTTTGCACCAAGGCTCAGTATGTCCTCAAGACGGACAGTGACATCTTCGTCAACATGGAGAACCTCATCTACAACCTCCTGAAGCCCACCACCAAGCCCCGGAGGAGGTACTTCACCGGCTACGTCATCAACGGCGGGCCAATCAGAGACATGCGCAGCAAGTGGTACATGCCCAGGGATCTGTACCCTGACAGCAAGTACCCGCCGTTCTGCTCCGGCACCGGCTACGTCTTCTCGGCGGACGTGGCCGAGCTCATATACAAGACGTCTTTGCACACCAGGCTGCTGCACCTGGAGGACGTGTACGTCGGCGTGTGCCTCCGTAAGCTTGGCATCCACCCGTTCCAGAACAGTGGCTTCAACCACTGGAAGATGGCCTACAGCCTCTGTCGCTACCGCCGGGTGGTCACCGTCCACCAGATCTCCCCCGAGGAGATGCACCGCATCTGGAACGACATGACCAGCAAGAAACACCTGAAATGTTAGCAGGACTGTTAGCACTCACGCCAGTGGGAGGGTCTCCATCGTTGGCGAATACTGTACAGCACGTAGCACCGAGCTGAAGGATCGACGAAGGCTTTGTCCAGGCGCTGATTGCTTTGCCAGGAGTCTCCGTAGTGCAAGCGAACTCTTCAGTGTTCTATGTCCTTTCTCACTTCAAGGTGTTCATGAGAGCTCAGACTCACAAAACAGGCACAACGTTGGAAAACCGTTTTCCAAGAAAAAAACACGTGCAAAATGTTCAGGTGGTTGGTTGTCATTGCCAGCAGCACTATGATTTTTATTACAGACCCCTTTTCTGTTGCTAAACATGATCACGTATTATGTGGGCAGAGCGTTAAATGGAGGCAGAAACATTCTCTGGTAGCTAACGCTGGCTAGCAAGTTTTGATAGTGACGTTTAGTAGTCTCATAGCCAACGGTGGCCAACGGCATTGTTGTAAAGATAAATTAATCTTTGGACGCCTATAGTTAACTATCCTTCAGTGAAGTCAGTCAAAAAGAGTTGTACAATATCGGCGAAGCGTTTCCGAGATCGAGAGAAAGGGTTGCTGATGTTAAAGCCGCAGCCGGTTAGCAGAAGGATAAATATGAGCAACATTAACTCTCCATCTCTGAAACATTTATATTGTAATTCGCTAGATTCTGGCACCCAACAACACAGCAAGATGACATTTTAGATGTGTAACTTTAACTGCTAGTGTTAGCCTCCAGTCTTTCCTTTGTTTTGCCTCCGGCTAACACCGTAACATCATCATGACGTCGACACAAAAAGGGCCTATATATACGAGACACAAACCGTCCCCCGATTACCAAACTGATGACATAAAATGCCAACACAGTTCTTCGGACCCAGATATTCGCCTCTTGGGTTGATCACTCTAATCATGAATGTTCCTCATGTATTTTCAGTTGTTGTACTTTCTGAACAAAGGTGTTAATGTTGGATGTACTGTCTGGCGCTGCGGCAGCTGTCGTCGTGAGGACCATGGTGAGTTTACAGTGTGATGACTCATTTACAAAACGTGAATCATGTTGCTCTTGGAAAGCAGTGGAGTATTAATGACTGGGACCTGTTTGCCTCTGTAATATCCTTTTCAGAATCAGACATATTTTCTTACAACAGAGCCACAGATCTGATTCGTGGAGATATCGGCGGCTCGCATTCCCAAGTGAATGTTACTTCTGTTAATGTGTGATGTGCAGTTATTTGTCCCAGGCAGTCGGGCTGCAGACTATTACATTTTCTATTACTTGAACACGAAGGAGGACAGATGTACGGTAAGAGCAGCGAAGACAAATACAACACTTTTGAGTGCTTTTCTTCTTTTCAATTACTTGAGATCAAATAAAGCGCTTTTATAAGACTCGATATTGTATTTATTACAGAAAACATTTTTTTATTCTGCTGGATTTATTACACTTAATCTGTAGCGTTGCATATGAGGAAACTAGATTAGAGGTGCTTCGGTGTGACTGTTGTGAAACATGAGCGGGTAGAAATGAAAGCGTCTCATTAGGACTGCTGTTCGTTCAGCAGCTGTGATCAGTGTGAAGCAGGTCGCAGCTCTCAACACGTCACCGACACACGGCGAGGAGGACTGACGGAAAGCTCTGGAAGCAACGCGGCCGTCTTCTCCTTCATGCAGGTGTGTGTGTAAGTGAAGATTGACAGTGCATACACTGTTGATTTCCAAGTGTCTTATAGGTTCCCTATTATTTGTATTCTTTTCTTTGTTTCTCTGTGTTTGATGTCTAGAAACGGGAGGGGATCTTTACAGCTTCAGTAGGTACCTTTTATAAAGAATAACTTTGTGTCATATTTTTTGAAACTGTCGCGATATCCTGACATTAGTGCTCCTAATGGATGTTTGCAAGAATCCACCCATGGATGTATAAAGAGAACTGGATACAGCGTTTGAGGCGTTCATTCCTATGAGATTTGCTCAGTGGCGCATGAAGCCAAAATGGCTCGACTGCCGAGTGATAAAGCACCCGGATCGTCCGGTGATCTTCCGCATCCATTGGGCCCATGACACAGAAGTTGTAGTACTGCCGTTTGGCCACTACGGAAATTTGCTTCGAAGCCCGGCGCTCTTCCTGGGGGCTTGAATCCACTGTGCCTGAGGGAAAACAGCCAATCGAATCCCCTCGGCGGAGCCCCTACCTAGCGAGCTTGCTATTTCCCATTGATGTATGCTAATAGAGTGTGCAAGGATGACGTATTTTTGCAGGCCAACCAGGAAGTTAGCATCGCGCACACTACACACTACATTTCTGTAAATTAAGCTAAAGCATTTTGACAGTATTATATTTTCAAAGATTATCTGTCTCATGCACTACTTCGCTTCACTACTGAGCAAATATGACGAAGATATTTTTTATAAAAGTTACCGACTGAACCTTTAAGACAATTTTAAATAGAAAATGTACTGTGTTTTTTTAATTTTATGGTCAATTTTTTGGGATTTGAATGATTTCAGAGGAGGCGTACAGTTAATAATAACAGATTCTAACCTTCAGGTTCATCAGTGATGTCAGACTGAATGCAGCCGACTTTATAACAGGTGCATTATTAGACTCGCCAAAAATGTTGTGTCTGGCAATAAAAGTGTAAACTGTTTCCTTACGGTGAAATCTTCTGTATGTAAATTTATGTACATGGATGTTTGGACAGTTTGCAGTGCAGATTTATCAGATTCATGGTTTTATCTCTTGACTCTTTGATTTGACATGTTCGCCTCCTACAGGGACATCTACGGTAGTGGCCACCGTCATCAAAGCAAACGCTCAGCCTACTGCAAAGCCTACAAACCAGGATAATTGTGGTGAGTCAATAACTTGATGACATAGATACATATGGAGGACGGAACTCAATAAATAAATAAATATGTCATTCAACGCATGAGAAATAATATTGAAAATAAATGTAGCCATAAATTAATTCATAAATTGTAACATAAATTGATATTTCTGTTTAACTTGCTTTTTTTATTTTTAATTCCCTTATTTATTTACTGTTCTGTTTAATTTGACCTTTTATTATATATTTATTTGTATTCATTTTTAAATGTATTTTTTATTTATAAATCTTTGCATGTATTTTTTATTTATTTTATGTAACAAATGCCTCATTTGCATAATGAGGCAGAAATGCATAAAGAAATGTATAAAGAAAAGAAGACATAAATTAAGTTTAGGGAAATAATTATGGGGTGAAATGTAAAGGGAATATCGAGCATAAATAAATAAATAAATCTAAATGCAAAATACATAAATTTATCAAAATAAATACAAAACAAATGAAAAAATAAATAGATGAAAATATAAGTGCAAAAATAATAAATAATTGCATAGATAAATAAATGCTATAATAAAAAATAAATATATAAATAAATTAAAATTAAACTGAAGATTAAATAAATAAGGGAATTAATACCACGATGAATAGATAAAGAAGCAAATTAAAACAGAAATATCAATTTAAGTCTCATTATATTAAATTTGCATTTAATGACACTTATTTATTCATTCATTTTTATTTATTTTTTGGCACGTTCGGTTCTCCATAGATACAGGCTCTGTGTCACAACTGGTGAACCTGTTGGTGAAGGTTATTATGAACATGACTTTCTCCTCTGAAATCATTAAAATGGCTTTTTCGTATGAGATGCGTGCACCTCTCAGCGGTCCTGACTTCCTGCGCACGATGATGAAATTCACAAAACAGAAGAACAGAAATAACGTGTTTTTATGAACAATAAAACAGTAATTTTCCCTTTTGATGCCTCCTCATAGGTTAAGAGCTTTTTTATCTTCAGCATAAAACATGTTACATGTGTGTAGGCATGTGTGTGGACAAATGTGCACCAGGCAACAACACTGTAATTAGGTTGCTTCAGCCTCTGAAGCCTACAGGTGTGTGTATGTGTGTGAGTACTGGATTCGTGAACTCTTTGTTGCAGGCATCACCATCATCTGAGAGCGCAGCAACACTCCGGCGGGATTGGGCGGCGAAGAAAATGAAAAAATGTCTTCTGTTCTTTACTTGCAAAGATAAACATAAGAACGTGGGAAGCACTTGTGGCGAGGCTCTTTCCCTCAAACGGCTTTTTTTCGCTCGCAAACCTTGTGGGAGCTCGTAGGCGGAAAACACACCGTTGCTGTTATGATTTCATAATAAAACTATTCCCGGTTGACATCTTTACGTCAAATACTTCTTTTGATCAGTTTTCTAGAGCAGTTTTGGAAAATAATTGAAACAGTTTTATGCATCCGCTTAGGGCGCTTTATTTTTATTGTGTGGGAAAGAAAAGAACCCCTAACAACCGCAGTATGTTATCACTTAATGACTTCATTTTACTTCCAAAAAACTCTAAACGTAGTCGACCCACTAGTACACATGTGAAATAATTGTTATTCACAGCTTTTTATCCTCGGCGCTGCGTTTTGCACTCCTCTGATCACCCCCTATGGCATATGCAATTTGATACAATATGCTGAGTAATAGAAAGTCTGCTCTGTAATTGGCCAAACAACCCAGTGGTAGAGCATTTAAAAGGCTAAAGCTTGGGGAAAATGAAAAGCGAGTGATTATTCCGGGGCCTGTGGTAAATGAACCTCATAACGAGCGAGGCGGAGTGCGAGACAATTGGGAACGCTCCGGTTTCAAAACAGAGCCGAGGAAGGCAGGCCGGTGGAGCCTTGAGTGGGAAAACAACACTATTACGACACCGAGGTTTGGCATTGGGAGTTACATTGTAGTCTAGTTACATGTGTTAAGGCTGGAGGCAAATGTCTTAATGCTGCATAATGAAAAAGCAAGATGCATATTCATATTCTTTTGCTCTAAATACGTCAGCCTTCCAGTTAGCGCGACCACCTCGCGACCCGTCCTTTGAGGCACAGAGGATGCGAGTTTACGAGGAAAATAGCCGTGGAATAAATTGGGAGGTGTGCAATCTGCCATCTGTGCAGCCGCAGTTATAGCAAGGTGAGAGGAGGAGGCTCATTGAGAGCAGCTGGGGAGCCGCCACCCAACAATCCTCTCTCTTCTTCCTCCAGGAAAAGTGGCACGAGAGCGAACGCTGCGATGCCACGATAATGACGACTTAACGTGCGAGTGGCTTTTAGCTTGGCCTGAAGTCATGTTGGACCTGCTGGTTGTTCTGTTGTTGCTTGATAGCTGACTATTATATTTGGATGTGCAGTTTTGTGTGAAAGTAGGAGATATGTTTATTCATAAACCTCCTCAGAATTTCTTACGTTTTTGATTATTTTAAAAAAAGGGTATATTTTATTTTTGCATTAGTATTTTTTGCTTTATGTTATGAATTGGAAACAAAAATCCCTTTTTTGTGTATTTTTTCCACAGTATCTAACTCTCAAATTGGGATTCAAACAATGCAAAAAGTTTATGAAATTGATGCAAAATTAAAAAATATAATGAGATAAACAAATTAAAGTCATGCAGTAAGCCCGGCTCCCTTCAAAATATGACAATATATCCGAATCTGATCACTCTGTTTTGCAAAGATATTTTTTAAAAGTAAATGTAGCCATTAATTAATTGATCAAATTAAATTGATATATCTGAAATAAATAAATGTCATTAAATGTAGCAAAAATAATATAAATGTAGCCATTAATTAATTGATCAAATTAAAATTGATATCTGTTTTAATTTGCTTTTTTATTTGTTTATCTTGACTCCCTTATTTATTTACTCTTCTGTTTAATTTTGCCTTTTACTTATTTATGTATTTAGTTTTATTCATTTTTAAATGTATTTATTTATTTTGTTATAGTTAAAGAAATTAGTGGCGTTAAAACGAATTTGCGTTATTATCACGTTAACTTTGATAGCCCTAGTTTTTAGTTCATGAAAGTTAATTATAACCTTTTTGGTCGCCTAAAAATGTCTTGATTCAGAGTTCGGTTTGTACTTAGCTCCACCCTCTCGTGTCACTTCTGGTTGCAAGAAACCAAGGTGGCGACCTCAAGGCTTCAAAACAGCAGTCGGGTTAGCCAGGAATGGTTGACTTGACTTGGATTTACAGACTTACCTTGAACTTAGCCTATAACATAGCTGATTGGTCCTTTTTGATTTATATTTTGTGGTAAGATTTGTGAGATACTGCGTAGTGATGCAGCATTTTCATATATCCTGTGTGTTTAGCTGTCTGTATAGCTGAGTATACATTCATGGGGACAACACTTATAGTACATCATACAACAAATCCGAACCATCCCTTGAATGTTGAGTGTTGACTCTACATTCATGCACAGCATCAGTCAGCAGTCTGTAGTTTTTCCACCTTGAGGAGGCATGGCAGCGAGAGCGATATTTACTTGCGACTCAAAGGTCAAAACTTGATGCAGGCTCAGCGATCAAAAGCACAGACGCCATTAATCTTCGTCCTGTCTGCCACGTTTGGAGCATTTTGATAAATATACAGCAAACACGAGTCGATTTTGGACGCCGACTGCCTCTGAGACTGAACATTCAAATTTGTTGTGAAATGACTTCTCTGCAAAAACAAATCAATGGCAGCGACGAGGCAGAATGAGTCCCAGACTTGTGCTTCCTGTTGCATAAATGACGTACGTGTCACTTGGTGTTTTATAGGCAATCACATTCTTCGTTGCTCACGATCCATCGCGTGTCCGGGCAGCAGAACGTTAAACACAGAACAACTCAAGACAAAACCTTGATATGGATATGTGCCAGGAGAAACTGTCCTTGTCGATGACGGCGTTTCAGCAGCATGAATTATTCTCTGTCATCCCCACCAGATAGATGGGATTTAAATAGGAAGCATACATCAGGGCGTGAGGCAGGGCTCACCACCAGCACTTGACAGAGATAAGTGTGACAGCTAAGCTGAAATTTGAATTGCGTAAGCGATAAATTAACCCTTAATGCTCTGGGACGGAAGCTGATCTCTTGGAACTGACGGAGCTCAACTTCACCTTCTACCGAAAAGGCAGCAGGCTCATATTTATGACCAGCCGCTAGCTTAGCAGGAATATTTGCATTTTTGCATGTGAGTGGAGTCCCATAAATACCTGATCGGCTTATGAATATTAAGTTCATTGGATTCAGAGAGCAGGTAAAGGAACAAGGTACTTATAACATTCTTTCTGTGCATTTAATGTCAGTATTTTTGTAAGTATGCGACTCGATTATCCGTCTCGAGGCTTATGCAGTATGCATGGTCTCTCTGAGTTAGTCTGTTTGATGTATATGAAAGTGATGCTTATATTCTTTCATTCCAATTGCATCCAGGCGAGCAGCAGCGCTCACTCAGCCCACAGAGACAGATCAGCAGTTTACAGCGTCGTATAGTGCAGCGGTTCCCAACCTTTTTAAAGTGTGACGTTCAAGTGCCACTTCATCAGTTGTGTTGCGTTGCTGTGTATATAAATAAAGATAAAGTGGATGTTAAAGGTGCTAAATACGGGATTGAGAGTATTTCCGTTGACTCATAGCGGACGCTACGCTTCCGGTAGGTGTTATCAGCTGTAACCGCTGTATGAGAGCAGTACAGAGCGATAGCTGTGAGATGGCAAGTGGGGCACGCACATACACGAACGTGCGCTGAAAGCACACACGGCCGGCCCGGCTATGTCAACAAAGCGCGGAGAAGTTCAGATTACAACACACACAGAGGAAGAGAGACTTCATTCTCTGCTCAGGTAGACATTACTCCTCTATATCTCTACGTAGATAATAGTTGTTTGTTGCTATATTAATGCTCTGGATATCAAATTTAGCACCTTTAAGTAACACCACATGAAAGTCATTTTCGGAAACTTGAATTGTCAATGTTAGGTTGGTTTGGTTAAGTTTGCATTTATACTACCACCACCTGGAGTGTTAAGCTGGACACTTCAACCATTTATCCATTATCCACCTACTTTAGCTGTTTATCCATTACTTTTAGTTAACTATATTAACTTCTCTGCTAGCTTGCTAACTAGCTTTCAATCTCTTTGCCAAAACATGACCTGAAGGTGTTAATGGGTATGGAAGACGGAAACTGCCAACATAAAAAATGAATGAATGAATAAATAAAGGACTTGTTAATAAATAAATATGCTTAAATGTAGGCATTAATAAATTGAGAATGTGACATAAATTAATATTTCAGTTTTAATTTGCTTCTTTATTAATTTACCTTTGTATTAATTCCCCTATCTACTTTTCTATTTAATTTCCCCTTTTATTTATTTATTTAAAATTTATTTTTAAATGTACTTATTTTATTCATTATTAAAGTATTTATTTATTTTATGCCTACATTTTCTTTGATACCTTATGTACATTAAATGCCTTTTTTATTTATCAAGTAATTTATTTATTATTTATTATCTTGGCAGGTTCTGTCCTCCATAGGTAGGAGGTGTGTAGCCTGCTCAGCGTTGCTTGATGGGAAAATGTTAACTTAATGTTAATTATCGTATTTTGAGGGGAAATTTCGTGAGTCAAAACATGTATTTAAACAGCTATTTAACGCTTAATCAATTAAAATGAGACGGCACAGACTAACACCAAGTACTAATTATAAGCGTCACAAAATGGTCAAATTATCGTACATTATGGCCCTTTTGGCATGATTGATCATACAGAGGGCCAATTTGTAATCCTGATTTGATGCTTATTTTCCTTAACACAAATATGTATGTATTTTTTTACCCAATGATAATTTCTTTTCTATATTGGTTGCGCTGCTCCACAATCTTTCCACGTAGCCCCTAGCAACTGTAGAAGAACCCCCCGGGATGCAAGTCGCCCTGGTTGGGAATGAATGCATCTCACTGTGCTCTGTCACATTGTCTTTATAAATCATGTATTTTAACAGACTGGTGTACAACTACAGCTCATGTGCTCGTTAAGCTGAGCATAAAAACAGGCTTGTGATTCAAAATCTTTGCATCAACATCAAGATCTTGCACTTAAATATACATCACATTCTTAAATATACATAAGTAGTATTGGCAAATCCTTTCATATTTATTCCCAAAGCCTAGAAATCCAGAATTTGGCCACTTTGCATTCAACTTTCCCGTTGATGTGATAAGAGAATACTAAATCCTTGTTGTCTTAATTAGAGTTTAGAGAAATAAAGCTGCCAAGGCCTGGAGCTACATTGTAAGATAGGCGACTTTTGGGAAAACGGTTAATTAGTTGTAATGTTGCTTGTACTCAAAGAATCAAAACATGAACTCTTTTTTACAGTTGGAATTTTACGATTTGTAACTTCGTCCCAAGACAGAAAGCTACTTTATTTCACATCTATGTTTCATCTTTGTCGGCCAATTCTCCAGTGTAAAATCAACGCCGACTTTTATGGAAGAAGTGGTCTCATGATAACAAAACTACCTCACGATCTTATCTTATCCTCCTTTGATCACAAAATAAGTCTGGGTAAAGTAAAATCAGAGATTTGTTTTTAAACGCATTATACATGTTGGAAAATAATTTCTAAAAGTATGAAAAGACTGAACTATATAGTAGTGAATTCTGGAGTTAGTTCCTCACTGCATCACTGTGTAAAAGCCTCTGTCTTTTTTACTGGGTCATTTACGTCAATTTAGTTCCTACAACCCACTGCACTTCTAACATTGATTTATCGGGTTTGGTCACATTTACATCTCTTTTATCACAATCTGCAACAGAGAGTTGAGTTTTGTCCATGCATTTGTTTCTAAGATGCTATTGTGTGCTCGTAGACTAGACGTGGACTTTTTCCGTCATTAACAGTGGTCCAAACCAATCTTGCGAGGATCCGTGGGGAGTTCATTGCCTCATTTGGGATGTAATTAATCTCTATTAAAACCCCATCCATCTCACTCCTTACCTGACCCACATCTCACATGCAATTTTGCGCTTGAGAACACAAACCACTGGGAACATGCCCGAAGAGGCGGTGAGGAAAAGGAGAACTGCTTTCCAGGAGGGGTAGGCGGAAGAGTTTAAACACAGAAAAAAAAGTACAGAGTGGAGATTTGCAGCAGATTAGACTACTGTCAGGCTAATTAAATGTGCGTTATCAGTCGCTATAAGCCCCATAGATGTGGGTTAATAGGGGCCTACTACACCCATGAGTAGGTTTTATCATCTATTCACATGGTAGATCACCAAAAGAAGGTAAAAAAAAAAGAACACAACAGTGACTTCTAGCGACTGCGGTAATTATGGCAGGAGCAGAAGCAGAAGTCAGGATTCAATAATGAAAACAATTTAGTTGCAGCCAGCCAATTTCGTTAACAATAACTACGACTAAAAATGTTGGTCAGGGGACGATGGATGGGACACAAAACACAGGAAGTTCACACATGAGATCAGAGTTTGCATCCTGTGTGAAATCAATGTGTTGTCTTTGTGTACGAAGTTTTATTAACCCAAAACATGGTTTTTCCCCCTAAACATAACTAAGGTTGTTTTTTTGTCTAAATCTAAAGAAGTTGTAGTTTTGTTGCCTAAACCTGTAGAAGATGTAGTTTTGTTGCCTAGACCTAAAGAAGTTGTAGTTTTGTTGCCTAAACCTAAAGAAGTTGTTGTTTTGTTGCCTAAACCTGTAGAAGATGTAGTTTTGTTGCCTAGACCTAAAGAAGTTGTAGTTTTGTTGCCTAAACCTAAACAAATTATAGATTTGTTGACTAAACCTGAATAAGTTGTGGTTTTGTTGACTAAACAAAACATCAAAACTGCGCCCATAGCAACGGTCTGTTATAAGGGAATAGCGGATCGCAGAACGCCATGATTGACCAATCAGAATCGCGTATTCAACACAGCCGTGTAATAAGGTGCTTATAGCGACTGATAACGCCTATTTAACGGCCTGATAACAGTCAAATCGGGTGCGATAGATGGCTGAAAAAGACTTAATCTTGTGACGCATAAAAGTTGTTTCACAAGAATAATGGCAGGCTGTGTTTTCTCTTTAACTGTGTACCCGTCTGCTTTTTTGTCTCTTTCTCCTTTTTTTCCCTTTCACCCAATCTCTCCGTCTCCCATCGCCTTCCAATCTCTGATCATCTAAGCCGGGCTTAAGCCTCCATATACTCTATCTGCCTCCCTCTCTCGCAGTTTCCCCTCTGTCTGATTCCCTTCTTACCGCGAAGCCCGAGCAATCCTCAGCAGATGCCTGAGAGACTGCTCGGCTTGCTGCATGCTGTTGACAGACAACACAGCTTTAAATGTGGAAACAAAGCTATTTCGAGCAGGCTGGAATGCATGAATTTATAGACGGAGAGAGAGATGTTTCCTTTGCACTTGTTTGACATTCTTCTCCGAACTTGTCAACACGAAATGCTTTGTATGAACAGCATGGAGGAAAATGCAAACATTTTGTGCCTGTCACGGTGGAGGCTTTTATCCCAAGACATTACACATGGATACGCGTCGAGAAATCCGCTGCTATTGATCTGGATTGCACAGCAGCCATCTTACATTTACTAATTGCCTGTAGCTCACAGCATTTGTTACTAGTTTGGCACAAGCAAGTTAATAAGTCACTGCCAATTCAGTTAATATCCACGTAAAAATGCCACTTTCTTGACCAGAATTTATCGTAAGCTTCAACAACATAACACAAATTCAGATATAATTCGATCAGGCAGAACGGTGTTGTCCGGTCTGGGAGTTGTCCGTGTTTTCGTCTTACAACTTTATCCCTTTCACCCTTTCACTGTGTTCTCAGTTCTTGAAAGTTAATTGTAACATTTTGGTCACCTACAAATTTATTTTTCATCGTTCGGTGTAGCTCCACTTCTGGTTGCAAAAAACCAAGAGGGCAACGGCCAAAATACCGAACTCAAGGCTTCAAAACGTCAGTCCAGAAACCAATGGGTGACATCACGGTGACTGCGTCCACTTTTTATATTCAGCCTACGGTGGGAAGAAGTACTCACATCCTTTACTTATTAAAAGTAGAAATGCCATAGTCTAAAAATATTCCTAAATTCAAAATGTTACATAAGTAAAAGCACAGAAGTATTATCAGCAAAATGTATTTAGACCCTATTGAAAGTATAAAAGTATGAAAATGGCTCTTTCACTGCGTTATATTGTTAAATAATATATTATTCTGTTTTTACCCCTAAACAAATGCATGTAAGAGCATTTTAATGATGTATTTAATCAATGTGGAGCCAACTTTAGATGCTTTGCATACTATACTATATTAATAATATAGTACTGCGATAGATCATATCATGTTAGCATATTATATGTTGTTTTTTTATGTAAAAAGCAATTAGTAACTGTTAGGGCTTTCAATTGATTAAAATATTTAATCACAATTAATTGCATGATTTTCCATAGTAAATCGTGATTAATCGCACATTTGTTTTTCTGTTCAAAATGTACCATAAAGGGAGATTTGTCAAGTACTTAATACTCTTATTAACATGGGAGTGGGCAAATATGCTGCTTGTATATATTTATTGTTAGAAATCAATTAACTACGCATAACAATGACAAATATTGTATACAGATTTGCGTTATCGCGTTAACTTTGACAGCCCTAGTAAACAGTAATTAATAACTATAAATGTAGTGGGGTAAAAAGTACAATATTTCACTCTGAAATGTAGTGGAGTAGAAGTATAAAGTAGCAGAAAATGCTCGAATACTCAAGTAAAGTATGTCCAAATTGCACAGGAAAACTCTGTGAACAACTACTTTAAATACAGCGGGTCAAAGTTGAGTAAAAAAGTCAGTCCGTAGACACAGTATGGGGAATAATTTTACCGTTAACCTTCGTTTTCTCTCCTAAATAAATTTTACTAACCTCGGGCTAGTGTAAACCTGTCTGATGTTCTGTTGCTCTCCCTGTCTGACACTTTTTAATAATGTTACTGCGTCGCAAGGTCTCATAAATATGTTTGGTGAGATCCAAAAACTAAGGTCCAACATGTAGAGCAACTGACTCTCCAGGTGATCTGATTATTTTTTTACGTAATTCTCGACATGATGTCGCTCCGCCTGACCTTCCGTAATCACGTCATCTCCCTTGTCAGCTCCTCTCTCTCCACCATCCCCTGCACTGATAAGCTGTTTGCAGTCCTTCCCATCCATCACACAGATCCAGGCTTGAACGCAGAGGTACACAGCTAAGAAAAAAAAAATGACTGACAATGTGAAGCCTGAATAGATGAAAAATCCCGCGCGGTGTCAAGGCTAGCTTTGCGGAAAATTCGATCAAACCTCGAGTGTCCGGGAGATTAATAGCTGCCATTATTCACCCCCAGACTCCAGGTGCTCTGTTGGTTACGTCGGTGGTTTATGCATGTGGGGGAAAGAAAAAGGATATTACCTCTGCAGAGACTGATAAAAGGAAAAAGTTTTTGGCGATAATCAAACACCAAATTCAACAAAGTGCTCAGGAGGGGGAGAAACTCAATTACCCAGCAGGCCGAGGTCACATGTGTAGCGCAAGGTCAGCCGCTACATTATATCAGAGGCTTCTTCCTCCCTCCTATCGCTTCCAATTTACTTAATACAGGAGTTCTTCTTCCGCGCGCCCTGGAAGATAATCGACAATGAAATTAAGTGGCGGTGGGCCCGTGTCAGTGGGGGATTGTGGGGGATGTGACGGCTCAGGGCTGATGGGAGATAATCGCGGGACACAATAACCGCTGCCAAGAGAATTGCTCCGGGCTTCTTTATGGTCATAATAAGCGTAACCTTGTCTGGCACTGTAAGGTAAGTCGAATAAACTAACATTTTGTTTTGGGGACGCACATAAATAAAAAGCTACACACATAACGTTGCAGTAGACAGAAGTGCACATGTGAATTATGTCACTGTCGGCTCAGACTCCCGCACCCCCCCGGGGCAATATCGAAGGAGTCTACACCAACCCAATCATGACAAATCACCCTTTCCACTGGCTGTCCCACCTCAGGGGGTTGTAACAACAGTGTCAGCTCAGATGAGGGAGGAGGCGACTCACCGACGCGGAATCATTGAACATGGCGACCCGCTTTTACTTTCATGTG